>NC_046163.1:16133857-16251357 GCF_011064425.1 Rattus rattus | reverse complement strand
ACTGTGTTATAACAACAATCAAGATGAAGGTTATTCATGATGTCCATTTGTAGGACTTTAATTAACCAGTCGTGTGCTGTTGATAGAGTCACCTTCTGGAATTCAAATGTTTTCTTTCCTTGGTAGAATTACTAACTCTTGTTTTTCCTATAAATCTCTAAAGCAACCTTTTGCCTGCGTGTCTAAGATGAAGGATAAACAGTTATGAATTCTGCAAGTTCGTAAATGTGAAGATCAGCTCCAAACTATAATGTTTACAATGAGATGGAATGTGTAAGCATAGCCTCAAGCACAGTGATTTGCTTGAACTCTCCCCTGTCAGGAAATTCCATTTTTAGTTCTTTGTCCCTATAAAGAGACGGACTCTAGGTATCACTGTATCTGTCTCAGTTTAGGGTCTGCATTATGTAGTCAAAGTCAAATTCCTTTCATCATAGTCAGACAAATTTTCTACACATATATCTGTTCTTTAATGATATTGTTAAGTACACCCTGCTGACATCATGCAAGTGCACAAGCACAGCTCTGTCAATACATCCTTGTGGCTACACGAGGTTAAAGGACCCATATTGTGGGTCTGCCTGCACTCATGGTGTTTTCTTGAGTGACTAGCAGATGAAAGAGAGAGTGCATATCCTCTGAAAGCTCATTCTGTCTGTTCCCTACTTTTTCCCCCAGATGTAAGAAGAAGAAGAAGGTACCCTGAGACAGTAAGCAAGAACTGAAAGTGTTTTTATATTATTCCTTAGAGAATGAGACCCCAGAAAGTCAAATGTGAAATCTAGATAGTAGCAGACTTTGACCTAGATAAAGTTTTTTAAAGTTTTCAACTAAACTATGTTTCCACCAAACTGTTCTTTAAAACATTCCATTTTAGGGCAAGAAGGGGACATTTTAGTTCCTCTAAAAAGCTATAAAAAAATCTATCTTGATCTCTTTTAAATGCTAATTGCTTTGCATTTTTCACACATTTTCTCATTTACTTCTAAATAATTAAATATCAGGAAATGTGCTAGGTACCAGGAATAAAAATAGTTGTATACACTCTTGCTTCCCACTTGAAAATTGCAAATAGCAGAGGGGGAAATGTATATAATTCAAATGATAGAGTACATTAAAATGAGGTAAGCCTCCACATGCCATTCTAAGAACATATAAACTGATATGAAGATTAAGTATGAACTTATGATTTATGCAAACAAACAAACATGGGAGATAATGCTTTTAAGCACATGTAGAATAGAGACATGAAAGGTCCCTGAGTGGGTCCAGCAGATAGGGACATGGTAGAGACCCTGAGTGGTGGGAATTAAGTACAAGAGATAAATCAGGTCACACTGGGATGGTTAATGTTAAATATCAGCGTGGCCGCATCAAGAATCATCGAGGTAACAGTTCTCACATCCTTATCTTTTTAGATTAGTTAAAACTAGAATATTTGAGTTAGTTCTTTTTTTTTTCTATTCTTTTTTTCGGAGCTGGGGACTGAACCCAGGGCCTTGCGCTTGCTAGGCAAGCGCTCTACCACTGAACCAAATCCCCAACCCCTTGAGTTAGTTCTTAAATGCTGATGTTTGCACTCAGTTTTTAATACATATCTTTGTGGTATGAGTGTGTACATATCTGCTTTTCATTTTCAAATTACACTTGCATTTATCAAGAGCACTCAGTCTGATAAACAAAACTGTAATGGATCATGGGTTCCAAAACATATTTTAATCCTTTCAAATTCACTTTGGATTTTCTAGATTATTTTCTTTATTTCTTTTCATCACATTTTATCATTTATTTTATACTTAGTCCTGATACCTAAGGATTGTCTATTGTAGTGACTTCACTCAGTTCACTTAGGCAACTGGGCAACTGAGACGACTCAGTGGGAAAAGCCCTTGGCCACCAAGCATAATGGCCCAGCATTTGACTCCTGAAATATACATCAAGGAAGAAGAGAAATTACTTCCCCAAAGATATCTCTGATTTACACATGAACACTCACATGTGAACAGAAAATAAATTTATTTTATTCTATGTATATGTTTTTATGTGTGTTTGTGTCTGTGTGTAGGGAAAACAATCAACAAGACACTTACAATTGCACCTCTGATAGCTACAGACATGCACGCACATCCTTTCTTTGTAGATAGTAAAAAGTGTAAGAATTATTTGAAGATCTAAAAGTCTATTCTTAGAAAGGGCCATGAAAGATTGATGATATTATAGGCAGTACAAATATACCATTGTCTTTAAGAAAACTCACTACTTGTTCTATTATTTCAAGACTGTGGGTCTTGCCAGCTCTGTCCATTCTCTGCATAATTATAGCTGCACTGTAAACATAAAAGTCTACTTTAATACAACCATTAACTATTGTGTACTTGTGGATATAATGTATATCGGTTGAGCTTTATGAGGAATGGATATGAACTTCTTGGAAGCCATGAATTTCTGGGAAGTTTAGAATGAGTTATTACTTCCTTATGTAAGCTCTGCCTGACTACCACCCTTGTCACTGATGGCAAATGTCACTCTGTAACCATTTTAATCCCACCATTGCTCTATAGAAAATCTTAAGACATGAATGATCACTTCCTATAAAATTTTCACTGAAGCCTCCTTCAATTTTCATCATGGTAAATAATTGGAGAGCACTATTTTAAAAGCTGTCCAGCTGCAACACAAAAAGCAGTTTTACACGGACGCATTTGCAGAGTTATTGCACAGAATTCTTTTTAAAAAAAAATTAGGACCTCAGGATCTTGAAAAAGTCTCCTTGTACGTGAAAATATTTAAGGTTTCCATGTTATAGCAGAAGCTTGTCTTTAAATGAACTACAATGGTATGTCTCATTTGCTTTTTCTAAGTTCATTCCCTGGGTCTGTATCATATAGACATCTCTTAAAATACCTTCTGAGTGATTATTAAAGCAGAAGGTTGGGAGATTTGACGTACTTTTTTACATTTCTTTGCATATCTGCAAAACATTCACCAGCCAATTTTGAAGAGAATTGGCATCTTAAGGTAGACTAAAATCCATTTCTTTTATGTCTAGTTGTTCAAATGCATTTTGCTTAATAACCCAATTAGACTTGAAAATAGTACTGCAGCAAATGTGTGGTTTTAACTTTTGCACAATAAAATCTTGATTAGCTACATCAGATCCAACCAGAAATATCAATTAGCCAGAAGGAACAAAATTATAAGGCATCTGAGAAGTATCTGGGACTTAGACATCCATACTAAAGGTTGATGGAGAAAGTGTGTTGAAAGTTATAAGCATGCATCTAATCTATTCCCTTTGTCTTTTATAGTTTTATAATCATTATTTGGGTATTTAAATCTCCAGGGATTGTTGGAGCGCATTGTCTTTTGTGCACTATTCTTCTGACAAACTAGAAAACTAAAATAAAGTTCCAGCCATTATCAGTAACAAAAGCTGGGAGTTGCTGACAATCCCTCAGGTAACCCAAGCCCACCAGAAGCTGCTTTCCAGCTGACAGACTGCAAGCCCATAAATAGACAGATGCTTTCCTCAGAATAGAGCTAACAATGATGATAGTTTTGAATATGAAAGAACAGAGCTATTCAGGAACATTCCTCAAACTTTGGTGCAGAGATATCAGAGTGGCTCATCAGGTAGAAGGCTAGCAAGCCTAAGGAACTGAGTTAGGTATCTGGAATCCAATAATGATAGAAAGAAAGAACTGACTGACTCTTAAAAGGTGTCCTCTGAGCTTCAGGCATACTGTGACATAAGCCTGTCTGCATTTACACAAACACACACACACACACACACACACATCACATCACAAATTTACACACACATAAAACACACGTGTGCACATTCACATACACATACTTGCATATATGCTCATATTAATAATAAATACAAGAAAGCGATTGTAGGAAAGTCATTGCTACCATGAGTACTTTTGAATGGAATCTTTAACCATATCATTTCTTTTCTTCTTCTTCTTCTTCTTCTTCTTCTTCTTCTTCTTCTTCTTCTTCTTCTTCTTCTTCTTCTTCTTCTTCTTCTTCTTCCTCCTCCTCCTCCTCCTCCTCCTCCTCCTCCTCCTCCTCCTCCTCCTCCTCCCTCCCCTCCTCCTCCTCCTCCTCCTCCTCCTCCCTCCTCCTCCTCCTCCTCCTCCTCCCCTCCTCCTTCTTCTTCTTCTTCTTCTTCTTCTTCTTCTTCTTCTTCTTCTTCTTCTTCTTCTTCTTTCTTCTTCTTTTTTTCTGGAGCTGGGGACCGAACCCAAGCGCTCTACCACTGAGCTAAATCCCCAACCCCAAATGCGTAGCCCAGGCTGACATCAAACTCGTGATCCTCTTGCCTCTGCCTCCTTCAGCAAATCCTACCGGTGTGCGCCACCACAACCGGCTAACCATATCAATCTGTTACCCAAATATTTTTACTCTAAATATTAAAAACTTTAAAAAATACATTATTTTTAATTTATGTGTACATGTATGTGGATATGCCCATGTGAGTAGAGTGCTCTGCATGCCTGCCTGAAGGTTAACCTTGCATTCCCTAGAGCTGCCTGACATGGATGTGAGGATTCAGTGCTCTGTGAGTATACTCACTCCTCCTTTTTTCATATTTTTCCGCTGTCTTTATTTTTTATTTTCATTTTATTGCATATTTTATGTATTTACATTTCAAATGTTATCCTCTTTCCCAGTTCCTTCCTGTTCCATCCCCTGCCCCTCTTCTATGACGATGCTCCCCTCCCACCCACCCACTCCCTCCTCAATACCCTGGCATTCCTCAACACTGGGGAATCAAGCCTTCACAGGACCAAGGACTTTTCCTCCTATTGTTGCCAGACAATGTACACCCTCTTTAATGCTAAGACATTTCCCTGGGCCCTAATGACTCTTAATAGGTTTCAATACATCCATTTTCTCCTGAATTTGCTCTCTAATGAAGGATTATGGAAGGAGGGCAGCTACCAGACTCCTAATTGTGCATCAGCATTGCTTGATGGATCTCCAGTGTAATTACGAAAACAATTTGCAAAAGACATGCATACAATTGACAATAGCCCTTGTCCCATCTCATAGTTTTGGAATGCCTGGCTTATAATGTGAGATACTATCTCAAAATAGAATAACCCAAATTGGAGTTATGGCGTAGTGGTGCAGAGTACCCACTACTGTTTCAGAGGTTCTGAGTTCAGTTCCTAGCACCCGTGTCAGAAACCTTACTATTGCCTATAACTATAGTCCAAAGTATCTGATTTCTTTTCCAAGACTCCATGGCTATCTGCATTCATAAATACACACACACACACACACACACACACACACACACACACACACACACACACATACACACATACACGTGTGTATGTATGTATAAATTTAAATAAAATCAAATAAAATAAAAAGTAATATATATATATATATATATATATATATATATATATTTCTTCATGCTCACCCAACATGTTACTTTGTTGAATTTTCTGCTTCTGTAGAGTTTTATTCCCATAGCATTCCATAACTAACAAAATTCAAAGCCTTGGTAACAACAGAACTGCCATTAGATTCAAGAAATCTTTCCTGCTTAATTCTACTAAACTTCCCGAGATCCATTTTCATCCAGTCTTAACTGGAAACCATGCCCTTGCTTTACCAAGTACTGTGAAAGAAGAACTCTGCTGTTCAGACATGCTGATGACCTGTGAATCCTGTATGATTTGCGCTGATGACAAAGCATCACAACATTATTTTGTGTATAATTTGCTGTTTCTTGCTAAATACTGTAAAAAGCAATCAGTCCTGGAGCCAGACCAAGCCGGGAGGAATTAACTTTCCTTCTCACGTTGTTCTCCATGTATGAACCATGTGTCTCCTTTGTGTCCCAGCTGTGTATAATTGCTCTGTTCCTCACCGTGCACTCTCCTTTCTTTTTAGAGCTTCTTTTTTTTTCATTTTTTCTTTCTTTTAATTTTATTTTTTGGATATTTTATGTATTTATATTTCAAATTTTATCCCCTTTCCCCCTCTCCCACACTCCCTCCTCCCTCCCCTGATTCTATGAGGATAGTCCCACTCCCGGCCACCCACTCCCACCTCAATGCACTGGTGTTCTCCTACATTGGGGAAACCAGCTTTCACAGGACCAGGGACTTTTCTCCTTTTTATGCTGGACAGTGCTGTCCTCTGGGCTTCTATACCAATCCTTCTCGAATTCTCTTTTGTGCCATCCTTTTAAGAGGACCGTTTTTCATGCTTTGATCTTCTGTCATTTCTGTGATTCTTCATAAACACTGATCTGAGGGAAGCAAAGCATTGATTTGCCTCTAGGCCACATTCAGGAAGTGAAAATCCAAACTGATATGTGAGTTATCACCTCTGCTGTTTATCAAAGTCCTCCACATGTGTCCTGTGTCTTCTCCTAATTATATAGATACTCTACTTCTACTATAAAATGCTTGATCTTTCATAAGTTCTAAAGGCTTTCCAGGCTCTGGCCAGTCAACCTCTGTAGCTGTTTCCAGTCTGTATGTGCATCACTAGAAAACCTTTTTAAAGTTATCCTCCTCTTTTCTTTTCTCTCTTTGTTTTTCTTTCTTTGTGTTTCTTTCTTTCTTTCTTCTTTCTCTTTCTTTCCTTCTTCTTCTTCTTCTTCTTCTTCTTCTTCTTCTTCTTCTTCTTCTTCTTCTTCTTCTTCTTCTTCTTCTTCTTCTTCCTCTCTCTCTCTCTCTCTCTCTCTCTCTCTCTCTCTCTCTCTCTCTCTCTCTCTCTCTCCCTCTCCTTTTTTCTCAAAGCTTTTTGCCAATGGTGCTTTTTCCCCATACTGTACCTGTCGCTGAGTGAATCACGGAGAACATGAGCTTCTACTGCTTGCTGTACATACTGATGCGCTGATGCAATTTTGGTGAATATAATTCTATTAAAATTATCTGAACCATATAGATCAGGCAAGAGACAGTCCCAATTTTAAAATGTTTTATTATAATGTACTAATTATACATACTTACATGTTTTAGTGTGGTATTTCTGTAGATGTGTATAATGTATTTTGGTCATATCTGCCACCTCTTTTACCCTTTCTCTTCCCTGCCAGTATCCTTTTCCCCAACCTGAAATAATTCTAGTTATTTTACTTTTATGACCCTCATAGCACAAAATCATCTTTTCTTGATATAGGTTGCTTCTTAGGACAGGTGAAGTTATTTTTACGACTGTGGGTTGTGGGAAACCACAGTTAAAGAACATGTATATTTCTCCACCCAGCTGTCTTTACCTACATAACTTCAGACAGGGGGTAGAGTCATATGAACCATTCTTTGCTTGCAACTTTTAACTCCCTGTAAACTCTCGGGTAGAGGTAAAGTCTCATGAGCCTCTTTCCCCTGTCACCTCATAATTGCTCATAAATTCTCAGGTGTAGAGGAGTCCTCATGTACCTCTCTCCCCTCCATGATGAAATGTTGAGGGGCTCAGGCTGATGAAGGTCTCAAGTGTTTAATCTCAGCTGATGAGGTTCTCACAGTGTAATACCCTCGTTAGGCATGGAGAACATCATTCCACAACACCCTCTCCTTTTCCCCTTTCCTTCAGCTTATATAGTCTTTCTTTTTCCTCTCCCATGATGTAAGAGACAGTTCCTTAAAAAAATACAGCAATGTTATTAAAAATAGAAGAGTTGCTACTTAGGCTAAAATAAAGCTATGGGATAGCTAACAAGTTCTCTTATGTAAGTACAGAGACTTTTCTCTGCGTTTGAAATCCAGCGATTTATATAGTGAAGTATGAGGAACAGACGATTTGAATTCCTTACATCTTCTGTGGATTTCAGTACATAAGCCAAAGATGCCGGTTTGCTTCTTCAGTTCAGTTGTGTTTATTTCTAAATCATTAAATCCTCTGTGTTATCCACATCATGTCTTTAAAATGCTTTTTCAACATGAACAGCTAAAATGAAATAGATGACACAAAGTGTGCTCAAAAGTACGTTAATAGGCATATGCCTAGAACAATATTGAGACATGAGTCTCCAGTGCAAATCCACAACCCCAGAACACCTCCAGTTTCAGAAGTATCTTTCTCATGTAAAAACTGACCTTCATTCTCAGTTTTTGCATGAAATTCACAGTTACCATCTGCTTAGGCTTTGACCTATTTTCTTTGTCAAGTTTTCAGTTGAGATGAGAATCAACTTCAAAGCATATTTAAAGGCATGTGGGAAAGCTCAATATGGGGTTGCAGCTGGTTCAGGCTTTCTGTTGAAATTCTGGTGGCCTGGTACAATTTAAGATCTATTTATGTACTTGTCATGAAAATGGAAAAAAAAAACAATCAGAGAAAGCTGTGTGTTACATCATTTTGCCAGAGTGAGATATATATATATATATATATATATATATATATATATATATATATATATCAAAAGAGGCATTGTCTTGACATTTTGCTTAAATTACTTAACTTCAAAGTAGTAATCTAGCCCATTCACACTTGTGTTTGGGTTGACCTTTATAGTGTTGGCAAAGAGAGTGGCTTCAAAATTAAAACAAAATAGTCTCAACTTTCAACATTTAAAATATGTAAGACATTATATAAAAACATATTTTCTTTTCCTTTACATTTGAAAATCTGAGAGCTCTGATACTGTAGGCACATTGTAGTGGAGTTTTCTCAAATTAACTAGTTAGAGTCATCAAATGGGGAACATTCCTCTTTACAATTCTTAATATATTTCTTACATTATGCCTTACTTTTAATATTTTACCAACTTCTGTATTCTTTTCTGTTGTTGTAAAAATATAGGAATAAAAAAGTATTGTTGTCTTTTACCCTGCTAGGTCCACACTGCGGTGCCCCAAGATATCTGCTAGATATCTTGGCAGAAACACATCCCAACTCCGTGGCGGCCCAGTGTCTCTTGCCACCACACACTTTCTTATACTCAAACCGTCACATAAAAGAATACACAACACAATAACCTTTGACCCAATTGGTAAGATATAATTGCCCACTTAAACATACAAAGCCCGGTACCATCCATCCCTTAGGAACATTGATAACAACCTGTAAATACACAGAGCAGATTCTGAACATCACCTGCCATGGCTTCTCACCCTCTCCTCTCTCTTGTCTCTTCCCTTCACTTCTAGTCTCCTCCTCTTCCTTCAAACTTCTCTCCCGCCCATCCTTCCTTCTCCTCCAATGATAGGACTCCTTCTTTGCTGTACCTGCCCCTCACCTGTACTTTACAAATTCTATGAGGAGAAGGTTCTGGTGAAGTCACCTGAGTCCTGAGTATGTGACTAGGCAGCTATCCTTGGGGCAGTGGAATTAGCATCAAAATACAGATAACTTCAAGGCAAACCACAACACTTTTCAGATTGTAATCGTGACTTGTGGTAGTATAGACCTCTAAAACAAAAGATTTAGTGAAAAATGTTCAGTACAGCATTTATCTCTAGATACAAAAAAAAAAAAAAATTCAGGTGAATAAATCCTAGTTATAAAATATGTGGACTGGAGAATTTTGTCAATGGGATATAAACTTCAAGAATGGCCTGATGTTCCAAACATATACTCTCAACTAAAAAATGTCTCAAAAAGTGGGGACTCAAGCTTAACTGATGGCTTGGAGGTTATGAGCTATAACTACTGGCTGCTCTATCAGAGGACCTGGGTTCAATCGGAAGACCCATAAGGTGACTCACAACCAGCACTAACTATAGTTATAGCCGATCCTCTTCTGACCTGTACAGGCAGCAGAGATGCAAGTGGTATGCATGCAGGCAAGTTCATATACATAAGATATTAGACATTTTTTCTCAATGTGGGAACGCATGGGGAAGAAGAAAGATTTCAGGTGAGAAAGGTTGAATGAGAAAGAAAAATAGTGAAACTTAAAAAAAAATTACTACATGTATGGACAAAACTGTCAAAAAATATGAGAGGGGGATAGTAAGAGAGGGACATACATACATAGATGTGTAGAGGGAGTCGGCTAGGAATATAGCTTAGGCATTATATGGTTGTGCATAGTCCTGTGCTTAGTCCCCTGTTTCATGAGCAAAAACAAAAAAAAAAAAATGGGGCATGGGGGAAGCTAGATCTGATTTCCTATAAAAAAATATCTTTGGTAAATGTATATGCAGTCAGGACTCTTCATTCTGGAACTGAATGATAGCTGAACTGGAATCAATAAATGCAACTCTTTCTCCTTTGCTTTCTACCTTTTATGGCTTAAGTGTCCCAAATCTATTCCAAGCTGAGTTGAATGGAATCACTAGTCAATGACTCTTATCATTTTTATGCTTGTTCCATTGTATTAAGGAAAGGAAGATTCCCTATGTATATGAAACCCTATTTCTATGATATCAGTTAAAGCAAATCACTTTTCTAGGAGGAATAGAACATGGATTTTTTTAAATGCTCATAATTGATCTCTTTTGGATGCTACTATAAGATTTTGTGTCTCCCCACCTGAGATTAAATTTTCTTTCTGGAGTTTTGCAGTACTGCAGATGGAGGGGAGACATATATACAGTTTTGATAGTGATAGACAAACTCTCATTCAAGCCTTCTAAGTTCATAGGCAATTTCAAACACTTTCACTCTAAATTTGATCTTTTCATTTAGGAAGGCTCTTTCCAGGACAACAGTTGTCTCGCTCACACAGGTCTGTCAATGTGATCAATATATTCCGATAGCTAAAACTGCTGAGCTCTGCATTTCATAGGCGGCATTTGTTTCTGCCTTTCACCTCGGACTGTTGTTGACTCTGACACTTTCTGAGCATGTAAAAGAAGAGAGCGGCAGATATTTACAATGTAGTACAATTTAGGAAATTATGAAGTATGGGGGAAACCTGCCTTTAAAATATCTTTACTTATTTAAACAACATTGTACAATATCTAAATTAAATATTCAGTAGGGAATAATAGTACAAGTTCAGAAAATCCATGAGTATGAGTTTATATGGATGATGGTTCAACAATAGATTAACTACAGATACATTTAGGATAATTACAGATACATTTAGGAAGGCCAGTATATCTCTCTATTAATATTTTAAAGACTATTGCCTTTAAAAATATTCCTTCTTTGATTTCAGACAAGAAGATATTAAAATACAGAGTCAAAATTTACTTTCATTTTAATTTCCTAGATTTTGAAGCATGAAGTCTGAAATGTTGCCTCTCTAGGTATGATGACTCAGAAGAGAGAAATCGAAGGACTTGGATCAAACGTTCATGGAGTTGTTATAGCCTAGACTTGTAGATGAATAGACTTAAAGAGCATTTGCCATGCCAAAGAAATTCAGAGAAATTGAATGTGAACATTTCAATGTACATTATTGCATTATTCATCTGCTATCCAGATATTGCTTTTTTATATATGTAAGTCTGGTGTCATTTGACTTTCAAAGTATATCCTGTAGATATCTTAGGTCTGATATACTGGGAATAAATTATGAAATCACACCACACCATTTCCGTGAAATCTTATATCCAAATGTAGATTGTATATTTCCGCCTTGCTATCCAGCCTCCTTCTAGATAATATGAAGTCAATGTAAATTTCATTTTTAAATGGGAATCATCATAATTTTAGAACTAATAAGTGTATTAACTTAACCTGATTAGGATTTTTTTCTGATCTATCATTTCACTCATGTTAGACTTTCTTAAACAAATATATAGCTCCTTTTTCAATTTAAACTAGAGTGAATAAATCTATTAAATTTGCAAAAGTATTCTGATTATTGAGTGTAATACATTTTCATGCACTTCTGATAGAGATAACAGAGAATCTTAATTGAGTAAGAACATTGAATATATGCATCGAATTAAAGCTAGTAATTGTAGAACATGTGTATTTCATTTTACCTATGCTATGGCTGTCATAACAAAAGAAAATATACTGATTATTATAACAGTGATCTATACATGTATGACTTGAGTACATGAAAGCATTGGAAGACAATCATACATCTTCTTTTAGAACCCCAAGTTCTTTCTCTTGTGCTTTGCCCTAGTGGATATTTAGTTTCTTATTCAAATCTCTTCTCAAATAAATAACAGCATGGACTTGAGGAATGTCTCAATGGTTATTTTCACCTACTCTCTGTCCCAACTAACAGTTTGTGTTACCAGTTCAGGTTGCAACTATAATAAACTTAATAGTTTTTTGTTACATGTAGCATGTATCACATTCAGCATCAGTTTAGCCCATTAGACACACCTTTCCACACTTTCTCATGTATATTATAATTAAGATCAGACTTAGTAACAAATTTTCTATAACTCTGTCCACTGAGTAAGTGATACTATCTTTTCCTAATACACATGATTACAAAAAGAGCCTTATCCCAAACCTATTATGTATCTAGAAATTTTACATTATATTTGACAAAGCTCAAGTTGTCTAAATTGATTAGAATTTTTTAATTATATCAAACAACAACATGGTTTTAATCACAAGTCACAAGTCACTCTTATACCCATTAACTATAAGAAAATTTAGATATGAGAATCTTGTTTCTTGTCTTATTCAATTGTCCTTGGCTCCCACCAACACAGAAATTTAATATTTTGAAACGAAAGTGCCCAAGATTAACATCCTTGTGTATATGAACACCAATGTTAGTTTATAGATATCAACAATTTGAATTTGAATTTAAAGGAGATATATCCATCAAATGTGTTCATTCCAGAGAGAATTATTTCATGTGTTGGCTAAAATAGGCAGGCACGTGTTGGTTTCACAAACCAATCCCAAGGTCTCAGGAGCTGCACTTAACCTCAGACTTCAGAGCTTATGCTACGGCCAAGTGCTTCCAGATCCTCCCACAACACCTCCTTTATAAACAACTATACATCTGTACCAGTATCTTCTTCCTTGAAGTAGGACTAATACATCATGTATTCTTCTACAGCTTTTCTGTACTCCTCAATTTTCATATAATGCTTTCCATGGCAAAATATCAAAACAGGTTCTTTTTCATCAAATTATTTAAAAATTACTGCCAGAATTTTCCAATAGTCTCTGTAAACTGACCAACTTTCTCTACAAAGAATCAATATGTACCAGAATGATTACTTTCATATGCTTGTGTTTCTGAATATGTCTATGAGATGCTGGACACTGAACACAGGGCCTTCGTTGGGCATAGTATGATGAAATACTGTAAAAATTATTGATTTCAATTAATATACATGAACACATACATATGTGGGATCCAATTTTACAGACCTGTCTGTCCTCAAACTCATTGTAGGAGACCAGGGAGGCTGTGACCTCACAGAGCTTTACACGTTTCTGCCTCCTGAGTCCAGGGATTAAAGGTATGAACCATTAGAGCTGGTCAACTTTAATTATGGTTAATTTGAAGTTTATGATGTTTGCTACTAAGACAAAAGGTATTATATTAGTTTTGAAGCTTTCCAGAAATACAGTGAGAAATTTAGAGGTTTCATACTCTGCTTTTCTATGGTTATGTGCATTATTTGGTCATATGAACCTGAAGGTGGAACAGCCATGTACATAGGTATGTGCATATCCAGGACAAACAACAACCTTGGTTGTCCTTCTTCAGGCACTGTTTGAAGTTTCTAAGGCAGTGTCTCGTTGACCTGAAATTTCTTAATTTGAATAGGATTCCTGTACAGAGAACTCTAGGGATCCTCCTGTCTCTACTCCAGAGAGCTGGGTTCACAGCTGCATCACTCCTCGTGGTGTTTCCTTCCTTCCTTCTTTCTTTCCTTCCTCCCTCTCTCCCTCCCTCCCTCCCTCCCTTCCTTCCTTCCTTCCTTCCTTCCTTCCTTCCTTCCTTCTTTATCTCCCTTCTTTAACACCGTTTTTCCTTCCTTTCTTTTATGTTTCCTTTTTTCTTTCTTGAATGGTTCTCAAGATGATGAAGGAAGACCTTTTCTTTTATTAAGCAAGTTCCCAAATGAGCAGTAACTTTCATTTTGGTAGGACACCGTAAAGTTACCTATTATGAAGAATTTCCCCTTCAGAAACTGTGTCTTCCACCTGGTAGTAGAATATAAACTGAAGTGCTAACTGACAAAAAACAAAACAAAACAAAACAAAACAAAAAACTCTCTGAAGCCGTGACCCTGCTTTCTTGTAAGTCTTCTTACTAAGCCCCTGTAAACTTCACATTCATATCGACGCTATGAAATTTTCTGTAACTTGTTGAACTAGCTCTAAGGTCCATGGGAGTATTTATTACTTGCTCTGAGATACAGCCATATTGACACATGTTCCGTGAGCCACAGATTCATGCTGGATTGCAAGTACTTTGGCAAGGAAAGAGGTATGAGATGGATGTATCCAGGAAATCTTGCTACTATTTGTTACTTTTCTGAATCATGCAGGCATTATCCTTTTGCAGGCACTGAGAAAACTCATGGATATCTTTTCACTGTGATAAATGTGAGTGCTGGTAACCAAACAAAGGTCCTCTGCAGGTTCTGTTAAGACACCTCTTCAGTGTTCAGTGTCTATAGATATTTTTCGAAGCAGAAAATTATATATATATATATATGAACTGGAGTGATATATATATATATAATATATATTGACCCATATATGAACTGAAGTGAATACATATATATATATACATATATATACATATATATACATATATATGACTATTAGACTGTCTCTCCTGGTGCCTGGTATAGTGTATGTGTGTGTAGATATGTGATTTTTTTCCAAGAAGCAGAGACAAGATGTTTTGTTTATGTGTGCTATTGTTTTATTAAGGAAAAGAGTCTGAGGATAATAGGGAGGATGATAAAATAGGAAAGGCTCCTATCCCTCAGTGTAAAGTTGAAGGTAAAGAAACAATGAGGAAGAGTTTTAATGGAGGGGTGGAGTACATCCTTTCCCTGGGAATGTTTTGCTAGAGAATAAAGGAGAGACAGACATTGTCTTCAGAGACATAGCTCTGGTACATTGTAATCCCTTTCCACCTCTGATCCTATAACCACCATTAACAAACTCATTGAGTCACCAAAGCTAAAACAAAACAAAAACACATGAAAGTAGAAAGAAGTCTAATTAGGCAGAGAAAAAGTTATTAGTACAAGTAGAAGAGACAAGAGCGGGTGACAAGGTAAACATGATCAAAATACATTATGTACTTTCATGAAAAGGTCATAATGAAATATCTTATTATGTGAAATTGAAATATGCTGGTAAAACATAAGTGAATAACTAGAATAAAGAAAATGTTTTATAGTAATTATGTCTGACTGCAGGTCTACGAAATTTTCGAGTAGATGGGAGGCTGGACACATTTAACCCAGCAGCTCTTGAGGAGGATCCATTGTGAGAAGATTCTTTTCCACCTTACTCCTAAGAACCACCTTCTGATACACAGGGTCTTGTGAGCAGTTGGTTCAAAGGGTCAACAACCAAACCACAGGCCCTCATGACTAAGGTCTGAGTGAAATATTCCCTTGCTGTGTGTGTGTGTGTGTGTGTCTGTGTGTGTGTGGGTGTGTGTCTGTGTGTCTGTGTGTATGTTTGTGTGTGTCTGTGTGTGTGTATGTGTGTGTGTGTGTGTGTGTGTGTGTGTGTGTGTGTGTGTGTGTATGTGTGTGTGTGTGTGTGTGTGTGTGTGTGTGTGTGTGTGTGTGTGTCTATGTGTGTTTTAGGAGGATTGACAGGACTCTGGAACATTCATCAAGCATCATTGTCAAATGATGGTAGGAACATGTAATGAAGAAAAATACCTATCAGGAGTTTCCGAATGCTGTGGCAGTAAGAGAAGGGTTAAAGGTTTGCTACAACCCAAATCCTAAACGCCAGAATTATTATTCAGTACTTAGTGATAAAGATGAGCTAGCTCTAAGTTTAGTAGGCTATCTCTAAAAGCAACCAAGATTGGGGAGTTTGAATGGGTGAACTGAAAAATAATGACCTACCTCAGTATGTTACATAGAATAAGCAAAACCATGTCCCCTATACAATGAAATCTTTAACACTTTATGTTATATATTCAACCTTTAGAGTCCTCCTCTGTCAGCTGGTGAGATAGCAAAGGGGATGAATGGCTGCCAAAAGTGTGAGTTTACATCCCAGAAACCAAATCAAGGTAGAGGTGGATGCTAGCAACTGCAATTCTAGTGCTCCCTAAAGGTGATTGGAAGTAGACATAAGAGAAAGCTGGGAAGAATTAAACCAACCAAAGGGACTTTGCTAAATTACACACAAGGTGGTTTGGCTTGCATACAAGGGATGGTAGACAGGTGCATACACACATGTGACTTTGAGCGTGTGCACGCACACGCGTGCGCGCGTGCGCACACACACACACACACACACACACACACACACACACACCTATGCTGGAGAATAAAGTTATTTTCCTTTGCTTAGAATATCTCCTGTATGATATAATATGTAATTGGGATATTAATAGATTAGTAGATTTATGAAAGTGCGGAGGACTGTGGACATTGACAGCTCTTCCAAGGACTTCTTTTTCTTCCTCTACTGCATTCCCTCTACCACAATGGGCACCATTATCTACTTTCATCATAATGAATCATGGGGCAAGCTGTGGTTGTGAATGGCAGGCACTTACTTATGCAAATGAATCACCACATTGAGCTAGCTTAGCTGATCAAGCTTTTCAGGTCAAGTAGGACTTTCTCCTAGATCAGATAAATCTCTAGAGAGATACAGAGGAAACCATTAGGCTCTGCCTGTCATTTTAACTGAAATTCCACATTGTGCCTTTGTTTTGTTTTGTTTTGCTTCCCCTCAAATAATGGTCAGCTGGACTAAGGAAGGACTCAGGTCTCCATTAGTTTCCTTTCTCATAAAACAATATGAGAGTCGGGCTAAGTATAAATGCAAATTGTTTTGGAAAATATGGTATGGCATTGTGAAAGAAATCCATTTAATGTGAGCAAATTCTTTCTGAAGTGTCCCTTCCTGTTAACATTCCTGTGATTTTTGAGTACTCTGAAGATAGTAATTAGTGATAGGTTTCTAGCCTTCTGACGATGGCTTTCTTAGCCTGGGATCATTGAATCAGCTAATGGCTGTGATTCATGTTTGCTCTATAATTCCATTTCTGTTTTACAAACTTGAGTGAGAGACTGCTTCCCTGCTACATTAGCCTGCAGCTTCTACGAATAATCAAAATTTGCCACTTACAATCTTATTTTCTAGCTGAACAAAAATAACTATACATGTATTTTCTAACAGTGAGACACTTGGCAGAGGACTGCTGTTAACTTCATAGAGAGCGTTCTGTCAGCTTCCTGAAGTTTGCCCTCCATGTAACAAGGTCAATTGAGAAGGAAGGGCAGGCTGCTCAGCAGATGCTGTCATTTGTCTAAACTTTGTTTAGCTTTTCTGGAACCTTACACAGACCAACTCCAATGTCCTGACCGAGGTTTATATTAGATTCTCTGTCAGATACAATGTTCTACAAAGGTTTCATTGTCTCCAGGTTTTACAGTCACACTTTTGATCTATCTATGGGCATACACCTGCATCTAAAACGAAAAATAATTTCTTGCATGGGAGTCCATAGTCGCTGCGTATTTCAAATTCCATCCCTTAGGTAGGTTTTAGGTGATTCCTCAAAGAATCCATCACCTCATGGCACTTTATTATTTTCCTATTTTCATAAAACAATATAAGATGTCTTTGCATATATATATATGTATATGTGTGTGATGTGTGTATTACATATCTGTGTATATATGCATACATGTATATATGTTTGTATGTACACACACACCATTTATAAGAAGTATATTTAGCATTTAAATATCTACATAAGAAGATCTAAATATCTACAGAAGAACTCTCACAAATACAGCCCCCAGTGTAATGTACAGCTGTTTTGGATAATGGATACTAAACTTCGTTGCAAATCCTTTGGATCCCAACTTGATGAGTCACAGAAGAAGTTAAGCACAGTGAGATATATATATCTCAATCAATTGAAAGGGGAGCAAGGAAGAAAAGTGTTTTACTGCTTCAATAAATGAATCTTCTATTCAATACAATTCTCCCCGTCTGAAGTATGCCTTAATGAACCAGTAGGTGTTCTCTCTCTCTCTCTCTCTCTCTCTCTCTCTCTCTCTCTCTCTCTCTCTCTCTCTCTCTCTGTCTCTGTCTCTCTCATCTCTGCTCTCCATCTCTTTTTTCCTTCTCCCCATCTCTCTCCTCTCTTTTTTCTCTCCCCATCTCTGTCATATCTTCTTTCTCTCTCTCCTCTCTCTCCTCTTCTTCCTCTGCTCCCTACCTCCCCCTCCATCTTTCCTCTTTCTACTTCCCCCATCTCTTTCCCCTCTGTGGTACTGGTCTTGATCTGTCACGGATACACGGACAGCCTGAGTCCACAGAAGTGCCTCCTCTGGTCTTACCTCATTCCCAAATGAAACAGAAATTAGCTCAGGGCGCTAATGCGGGGATGTCTCTGAAGTAGGAACACTGCAGAAGTTTCATTATTTTTTGCTAATAGTGTCCTAACAGGACCCCAGTGAAAATGAGCCTGTTGCCTACAAAGCTGACAGATGTGCCTGGTGAAATTCTAAGGACTGAAAATCTAACCCATTGTCAAGTTACTTCTTCCAAACCAGCATTGCTATTCAAAAATTATTTTCAGGAAATTAGAACAATTTTAGGAAGAAATTACTTGGAAAATATATACCATTAATTTCTTTTGAGAAAAAAACATTTGTTTCACATTCATTTCTGTGAGGGCGTGCACATGGATGGAGCAGCATGTGTCATATGTCAGAACAGTTGTCAGGACTCTGTTCTTCCCTTTCACCACAGATTGAACTCAAGTTGTCAGTCTTGTCATTCAGCATCTTCACCTACTGAGCCACCTCACTGGTCCTAAAATTAACTGATCAGTTGCAGCATGTTGTGCTTAAAGAGGGTAAGAGACTTGACATACTGTATGTGTGAATTTTAAATATGTATTTATGTGTCTGATGCACAAGCTCGGCCGTCAATCTATGATGCTCCAGCTCAGTTTCTTTAGTGATGGGGATTTCAAGTATATAATATCATTGTTAATGACATTGAAGTATTTAAGATACATATATTTAGATAATGATGTCATTGTTTCAAGCTCACAGAAACCGCCTCATTCATTTATTTGGTGACATACTCTGCTGAGTTAGTATTGGCTGTACGGCCATGAGCACATTGTTATTTCCATGATCAAGGGTAATTTATCACAGTCAATATTACTGAGGACATGAGTTCCCCGTACACCTTACCCGGACTCCAGTTCCTTGGTGATAGGATGAGGCTTCTGGGTTTCTGTCACTTATTTTGGAATGTCATTGGTCTATTCCTGTGCATGTCCTGCATAGGAAATATGCTATGTTATAAATGTGTGGGTTCAACACCATGTGATACTCAGAAGATTATCTCACTGCTCTCCACCTCATCTTCTGGCTCTCACAGTCTCTGTGCCCTCTCTTGTGAGATGTTCCATGAACCGTGGAGTGATTGTGATAAATGTTCCAGTTAGGGTTGAGCACTCAACAGTAACTACTTCTGGACACTTTGACCATTCATGAGTTTCTGCAGTAATTGTCAGCCACTGCAGGAGAAGCCTTTCAGGCCAATTCTGAGAACAGTACCCACCTATGAGAACAAACAAAGCTATTTTGAAGGCAGCTTGACATGAGGTCATTTTCCAAAATACTAGTAGTTTTCCCATAACCTGCTCAATCGTGATTAGTGTTCTAGTCCTAGGCATGAATTCTCTTCTGTATGGAAGAAATTAATATTATCAGAAAGTGATGGAGATCCTCTTGATGAACAAGAACTTTTTTTAGATAGGATGAAATCCTCATGAAAATACCCCCCTCCTATGACCTATGGTGATTTCTTTATGGAGAAAGAATATATGACAAAAAATTAACTTTTAGAATAATCTGGAAAAGAACAGATTTACATGTAGATATGTGTACACTTAGACATTTGTGTATTTGGAATTTTTCACTCTGCAAGCTTCTCTAAAGCAAACACAGAAAATGTCTGCTGAGTCTGTAAACTGCTTTTCTCTGATTTCCTAAATTGACCCATACCTTTAAGTTCCTCATTAGATGCTCATGTGTCCTCCCTTCCCCTAAAAGTGAACAATTCTTAGTCAAAAGCATAATTGCTGTAGGCCTTTGCAGTTCCTTGCACTTTCCTCTGAATCCTGTATGATAGAAAGCTGCTGTTATATTATATACCTGTATCTATGCTTTAATTGACTTAATACTTTTAAATGTGTTTATGAGAGTGCTCATGCATGTATTTACACATTTCTTTATGCCTCTGTGCTTATACCAATATATCTCTATTGACAGTGAGAATGGTCAAAGGGCATCTGTCAAGAGACAGCCTCCCTTGTGGCCTCATTGAGGCAGGCTCTCTTGTTATAACACCATGACTTTAGTTCAGCTGGTATCACAGGCCTGTTCTCCTGCAGTTCCATCTGTTCACCACAGGAGGGCTGGGTCTATAGATGTGTGCCACCACATGGAGTTTTCTATATGTCTTTTGGGAATCAAATGCAGGCACCCAGGCTTGCAATTCATGAGGTTTTTTTACTCACTATGCCATGTTCCTGTTTCGAAACTTGACATTTTAAGACCAATTTATTTGCAAATGTTTCTTCAGTTGAACCGTATAATATTTTCTTATGATGAGGTTCAGGCTATAGAATTTTGGCAGCAATGATATGTAGGTCCCTCACAGTATAAAACTTCAGGAGTTGTGTGTGTGTGTGTGTGTGTGTGTGTGTGTGTGTGTGTGTGTGTGTGTGTGTGTGTGTCTATATCTGTATCCTGATCTAGAGAGGATGTAGCCTTGGTTAGTCTCAAACTCACAGGGCAAGATGCCTGCCTTTGTTTCCCAAATGCGAGGATTGAGAGAACGCACCATGATGTTTGGCTCCATATTTTTCTCTCCTTTGGGAAACCACTTTGATCATTTGACTAAATGGTTGTACATGATGCACTACAACATAGAACACATGGCTGCTCTTTTCATTTGCTTTAACAGTCAACATAAACTGACTTTGGCCTCTTTTACCTCTTTCTCTCTGAATCTTGTGAGGAATCACCTGTTTCAATCTGTTTTTATATGGTATTCTAAATTCTAAATGAAAGACTTCTGAAAAAAAAAATGAAACAGGTGTCAGGAGTCTATCAACATATGATAGAAATAGATAGATTATGTGGTATGTCGCACAATAGAGATTTATTCCAGTACCAAGGATGAATCACATTATCTGCAAAAAGATGTATACAATTGGAGACTATTAGATGAAGCAAAAGAAGCCAGACAAATGTACTCATCTTTTTGATAATTACTGCAATAAAATAGCTGACAGGTACACCTTTAGGAAGGGTGGGTTTATTTTGCCTCACAGTTTGAAGGTGCAATCTGTCAAGTCAAGAAAGGAAGCAGAAAGAAGTGAATGCTGATTCTCAGCTCACTTTCTGTTCCCTATTGAGTGTAGGATCCAAACCCTACAGAATGGTGTCAGTCACATATAGAGTGTTTCCCTCCCAGTTAACCTAGTCTAGAAACCTATCACAGACATGACCAGACATTTGTCTGCCTGGTCACTCTAGATTCTGTTAAGGTTACAGATAACAAAAGCCAGCACTATTTGTGTGTTTGTGTGCTTTTGTATCAGATGTCTACTTATCATCTACCTATCTCTCTGCATTGATTTGCAAATAAATGCAGATCCTACAATATGTTTCTGAGAGAGTTGCTCCTATACTGTTTATCTTGTCATTTTCTGGGTTTCTATGAACCAAACCTGTGTGTTCTTCATTCCTTCTTCCAAGCACAACCGACTGTCAGGAGTTCTGTTTTATTTACTCTGTCTCTGTCTGTCTCTGTCTCTGTCTGTCTCTCTGTCTCTTTCTGTCTCTCTCTCTTCCTGTGTGTGTGTGTGTGTGTGTGTGTGTGTGTGTGTGTGTGTGTGTGTGTGTTTGCATGTGCTCGCTTGGGTGTTCACTGAAATTGTTTCTTTCCTGCCCTCACTTGACTTGAGCATATCCTATCTTTGACTCATTCTGTTGAATCTTTCTCTGATTTGTACTTTGTCATTAGACTCTATATTTAAATGTGGCTGCTTTCTTCTACAAAACAATTTTACCTTAAAGGTGTATACTAAGGATATGTCGGTCTTCCAGCCAGAGGGATTAAAGGTGTGCAGTGTGTTTGCATTCCACATTACTTTTGGGATAAAATGTCTGACAGAAACAACATAAGGAAGAAAGTGTTTGTCTGTTTCATTGTTCTAGGACACGCACATCATAGCAGGGGAGACATATATGTTAGTACCATGGCTTATTTACTCTTGTAATAAGAAAGTATATAACTTATTTTCCTACTTGCAGGTGCTCACCTTTGAGAGATTTTAAAAATTTAAAGAGTTTTTAGAGCTTGGGTTAAGACTGTAATTTCAGAGAGATTTTGGATATTTTAGGGAAATTCTATATCTTAGAGAGTTTTGAACTTAGAATAAGACTATATTTAAAGAGAATGAACTTCTAAAGTGTTTGAAATTTTCAATGCTGTAGAATTTTAAGGGTTAGAATATTTTATCTTGTGATAGTTACAATATAAGATCTTGAGCATGAACAAGAAAGAAAACATTATGGTTTAACAATAGTTTGTGTGTGTCAGGTTAGAAGGGTCGGTGATGCTGCTAAATGTTATAGCAACTTAACACAATATTGAGTCATTTGGGAAGAATGAAACTCAATTGAGAAAATGTCACTGTCAAACTGTCCTGTCGGCAATGCTATGGTGCATTTTATTAATTAATAACTGATGTGAGAGGATGCAAATGACTGTTGGTAGTATCACTATAGAACAAGAGTCCTGGGTAGAAAAGAGTACAGGATAAGCAAACCTTAGGGAGCAATTCAGTAAGCAGCATCCCTCCATCCTTCTACTTGAGTCTGTGCCTGAAGGTTCCTGTTTTATTCAAGTTCCTGCTCTGTGTTCATTAGAGGATAAACTAGGGTATATATAAGCTGAAGTATACCCCTTTCTTCCCAGGTTCCTTTTGGTCATAGAGCTTTATCTGAGCTATGGAAACTATGTAACTACAATACCTAAAATATCATGATAGTAAGTATGAGAGAAATAACCATGTTGCCTCTGTAGTCAATCAGCAAAGAGAAATGAAAATTGAAAATAATTCCATGAATTCACCTTATTGAGACTAAGGGATGAAAATCTCAAGCTTGCATTTACTTAAACTTGCCCAAGTTTGTAAAGGCGTTCCTGTGAAAATGTGATGTTTCCCCCTGGGACACTTTGTCTATATATTTAATCATGCATGACACACATGATGGGTACTTCTCCTACTAACTATTTTGGTGCCATAAATAAAATCTCCACCCAGAAGCCTCCTCTGTGCACAGCTGTTGTCAAAAGCTTCAGATAGAATGTAACAAAAGAATTCCCTCTTAAAGAAACCAATGCTTCTCTGTGTATGTAAGCTATTAGCTAATGTGGAAGTTACAGTCTCTCAGTTTTACTAGTATGATCGGGGCCCAGGCAGGTTGGACTAACTATCTTCAGCATGCCTAGCAAAGGCATAAACAATAGTGAAAAACATAAAAAATGGAGTTTATTCAGTATTGCCATATTGAACAAATAGATAAAAAAAAGGTGCCAAGTGACATCTTTACAACAATCTTTAGAGATCTGACAAGGGTTTAGGAGGGCAAGGGCTATACATAGTTAAGGACTCCAGTCAGGGTGTGATATAGCCAGGCACCATGATCATTGTTTTTAGTGTTTCCAGCAAGGTTGTCTCAGAAGTTTCAAGTCCCTTTCCAGGAAATGAATTTCCTGCAGGGACTCAAACTTTTCCTTCTCTCATCATGAGATTTCTAGGGAAGCATTAACTTCTTAGGAGTCCTCGTCTTATTAGTCTGATAGTCAAAGTGAGGGGCACAGGAGTCTCTTTAGGATCCCCTCCTTCCTGCCAATATGGCTCTGAAATGTGACTGTTGGTTAACAGTACATAAACACAAAATTAGGAAATAGGGTGTGGGAATCAAGTTCTGTTAAAAGCATAAATATAGAAATGATTTTTATTTAAGTATGAAACTAGCAATTGATAGAATGATTCTGTGTGAGAGAAGCTCTAAAAGATAATATCAAACATGTAAGATTAAAAACTACCACTAGGCATGCTGCAAATGGCTGGATACCTGCCTGGTGTGTGTGTGTGTGTGTGTGTGTGTGTGTGTGTGTGTGTGTGTGTGTGTTAGGGAGGGGGATATGTGTGTGGGGGGCGCATGTATGCGTGCGTACAAAATATAAAGCGCAATCCCAGATATCTTCCTGAGCTACACTCCACCTTATTGTCAGAGGCAGTGTAAGTGTGGACTTCTTTACATCCTTCCTTGTTCACAAATAATGACAGGAAAACCTTTAATTTATTAGTAAGCTTCTTGCACTATAACTGGGCAGTCAATGCACTATTGTAACCTGAACTATGATGGTCTTAGACTCCTCAGCCTACTTCTCTGCCATATGCACCATTACCTGTCATCCTGGCTTCCTGCTTCACCCTTGTCTCCATGGTGACTCCTTCCCCAGTTCCTTTCTCTCTGTCCTGGATGTTCCCTCTTAGTATCCTGCTATAGCTCATAAACTTTTTCCAGTCAGTAGGTGATAGAGAACACTGTTTTCAGAATAGGAATGCAGGAGATGTTTAACAATATCAAAATCTGGCCTGTTACGGGATCGCTGCTAGTTCAGAAATCAGTATTTGAATAATAAAAGAATAATCTTTACATAGTGCACAAAAAACATTCCTCCAACCAGGCAGCTTCTCACTGGCCTGGGGCTTTCCAGTTCTGCTAGACTACCTGGCCGGCAAGCTACAGGAATCTCGTTTCTGCATTTCTAGAACTGGGATTGCTTTCAGCAGTTTTACATGATTTCTGGGAATCAAAACCAGGACTCATGGTTGCAGAGTAAATGCTTGACTGACCAAGCTAAACCCCCAGCCCAGGGATCATTCTTTGCAGAACTCAGATCAATGTTAATGCATTAGCTCCCAGGACACTGCCGAGGAGGGAGACGATGTATGTGAGCAGCACTGTAGCTTTGTGTGTCAAGCTTCAGAGACCATTGCTTGCCCTGGGCACCTTCACACCTACTTAATGTTTGATGAAGCCAGAAGCAATTCCTGTGTTGTAACTGCTCTGCCTAACGCTGTTTCCTAGACTTGCTCTGGAAGCCCAATAATGAGATCCACGGAGATCCTGGGCTTCAGTGAAGGCAGCGAAGAAGCAGTCTCAGTATCCAGTCACTCTGTCTGTGATTCCTGCCACCACGGTTAATCTCATGTACAGTGTGTAGAAACACAGAAGGGAGAGAGCATTGTCCTCCACAGGGGGCACTGACACTGTGTCCCTTGGCTCTGGTTTTCCCAAGAATGCTGCCTAAGAGTGGTAGCATGTTTTTATTTTAAAAGAACTTGCAGTGTATTGTTTACTTTTTTGTTGTTACTAAAAGTATGCACTCACGGGAATAACATTAAAAATGGATAACTTTTAAAATATTTTTCATTAATTCTTTGACAATTTCACACATGTGAACAATGTATTTTGACCATATCCACTCTTCTCCCTCCATTTTCAGTACCCTCTGAGTCCCCCTACAAATCTTTCTCCCAGCCCCCTAC
Source organism: Rattus rattus (assembly GCF_011064425.1). Lineage (NCBI taxonomy): Eukaryota > Metazoa > Chordata > Mammalia > Rodentia > Muridae > Rattus > Rattus rattus. Next base: position 16,225,658 of record NC_046163.1, on the reverse strand, counting down.
CCTTTCTTTTTACTGTAATCCATTGAGTCTAATTAGTACTGTATATATAGTACTACACATGAGTGTGGGGCCATCCACTAAGGTGTGGGCAGTGTCCCTCAAGAAAATTAGCTTTCTCTCCATAAGCAGGCAGAACTGTAGATGACACGCCAACCTCAAGAGGAATCTGTGGACAACTTAACCCAGTGTGGAGAGCACTGTTACTGTTTTTTAATGAAACAAAACAAAACAAAGCAAAAAAATCCTGATATTTTTTAAACTCTTATAGAAGAATGTTTAGAAGAATTTTTGATATATTTTCCTTCAAAACATAATGTCAAGTATTGGGGGTATATGTGTATGTTTGATTCTCTCTCTCTCTCTCTCTCTCTTTCTCTCTCTCTCTCTCACTGTGTGTGTGTCTGTGTGTGTTTGTATGAGTTCACATGCACATTTTATTCACAAGGGACATGTAAATTAAACCATTTTGACCTTTGAAAACTAACTTTCTAAAGATCATTTTTCCATTAGACAATCACATCCCTCAAGTTCAATACAGAATATTTTCCTAGCTACTGTCTGAACAAAGCAACCTTGTCTAGTTGCAGTATTATATATTGTGCCCTTTAAAAGCTTGTTATATTTACAGATCACAGCATGGAACATCACACCTGGGTTGCTATAGAGATGTCTAAATTTTATCAAAACAAACAAATCCCACGTATAACAATAAATGCATTTGTAATACGTCTGCTAAAAACTTAATATAACTTAAACACCCACATTGGTTTTGCATAAATACCATAAGAAAAAGGACAGGTGCAAGGCATTGTGTGCTTTTTAATTAGGTACATTTCCAAGTCTTAGAACTTTTATTTTGAGGCATCCTCTTCAGTGACTCATTTCCTTGAATTAAGACTGTAGAGAGATAAGCTATTTTTTTTAAAGTTTTGAAACTTGACTTGTCAAATTATAGGGTAATGCCTATGCCCATTTTTAGGAGCTTAACAGGAGGTTTAGGTTTGAATAGAAGACAAGAGATATGTATAGGTAAGCAATTCTTATCAAGGTATGATCCCACCCATCTTTTTGACTCATCATTGGCTGGACTCCATTCTCCTCTGCAAGGTGGTTTTGGATGTTGGCAGAACTGTGTTCCTCAGGGTGGAACTAAGCTTCAGCCTTTCCTTCCCCACCTTGAGAATTCTAGTGACATTCCAGCATAATTGTGGTCTATTTAGCCTTTCTCTTTCTAGCTTAAGATTTCTAACAAAATTTTAGGTCCCCTGTTACATTGTTTCAAGAGTCTGAGTGTTTAGAGAAGGGCAGACATGTCTCTATAGTATCTTTGTCTTTGTATCAACAGTTACAAGTTTACTTATTTCTATTCTCACCCCTGATAGGCTCTCTGTTTTTGTGATTGATTTGCACTTTTTTTCATGAATAGTAAGTACTCTCTTAGCATAGTGACGTACCTCTTAGAACACACTGAGACAAGAGTTTGGGAGTATGGCTCAGCAGTTAAAGCTTGCTGGACAAAGGAGAACCAGAGATCAGATCATCAGAACTCATAGGTAAATGTTTCACAGAAGTTCCAAACTTTTCTAACTCCAGACTCCTCCAGAAAAGACAAGCGATCTTCAGAGCAAGCTAGCTAATAAAGTAACCACAGGTACAAGTTCTAGATTCAAGTGAAAGACACTGCCTCAGTAGAGTTTGTTTATGTTGTGGATTATATTGATGAAAATACCCTACAAAGGAGAGGGAGAAATTGTCAAGACCATATCCAGAGGTTAGGCATGGCTCCCAGTTGAGACATGGGACCACTCACCCATCTCCAAAATTTTAACCCAGAATTGCTCCTGTCTAAAGAAAATACAAGGACAAAGAGTGGAGCAGAGACTGAAGAAAAGGCCATCCAGAGACTGCCTACCTCGGGGTTCATCCCACATGCAGACACCAAATCTAGACACTATTGTGTATGCCAAGAAATGCTTGTTGACAGGAGCCTGGTATAGCTGCCTTTTGAGAGACTCTGCCAAATCCTGACCAATACAGATGGGGATGCTCAAAGTCAACAAAAGGACTTATCACAGGGACCCCAAAGGAGAGATAGGGGAGGGACTGAAGAAGCTGAAGGGCATCAATGGGAGGTGAGGCCCTTGGTCCTGTGAAGGCTTGATTTTCCCAGTGTTGAGAAATGCTAGAGTGGTGAGGCAGGAGTGAGTGAGTGGGTGGGTGGATACACCCTCATAGAAACAGGGTAAAGGAGCATGGGATAGAGCGTTTGCAGAGGGGAAACCAGGAAAGTGGATAACATTTGAAATGTAAATAAAGAAACTATGCAATTTAAAAAAATAAAAACTTAAAAACTATAGTAACTAGAGCCTGACCCCGGAAGATTCTCAACATCAACATCAGGCTACCACAGGCATCCATTCACCTTGGAATGTGCATGCACACATGCATGCAGACTACATACACATATATACACATACAAAACACATACACATACAAATAAAAGAAAAATAGAAATAAATTGATTAAAATCATTGCACATAATTTGCACTCACCTACTCTATTTTCTATCATCTCCCATGTTTTTATTTGGCACATATATATGTATATGTATATGCATATGTATATATATCATATATACATAACTAAATAAGATGTATTTTTTTATGTAAACCCTTTTTCAGATTTATTGCTCTCCCATGCCCTAACACAGTGTTTTGTTTCTGCGGCTTCAGCTTTAGACATCTTCGCCATTATTTTTTCCAGACTATCTTCCACAGAATTCCCAACACACAACTGAATGTTCTTTTATTCTCATGAATAGTGTTTTAATTTAGTTTTTAAATTGTTCATATACTATATGTTGTAGTCAAATTCTTCCCCTTCACCCAACTCTTCCCAGATCCTGTTTTTCTACCCGCTCCACTCCATCATCTTTCTCTCTTAAAAAGAAAACCAAAACTAATAACAAACTAGATAGCAAACAAGCACATGATACACACACAACACAACACAATCACACACAAGCATACACATACACAACACAGCAAAATAAAACAAAGAGAAAAATCAAAGCATCACATTCCTTTTGTATTGGCCAACTATTTGTGAGCATGCCTCTTGTCCTCAGATATGGTTAATATACCCAGAGACACTCCACTGAAGAAAATTGATTTCTTTTCTCTCTCGGCAGGTATTAATTGTAAAAAGTATCATGATTGTGGGTAGGAGTTTGTTCTCATTTTCATGTAGCACTGCTGAATTTTCTTTGGTTTGGACTTATATAGTACTTATAGGTACTATAGTGTCTGTAAGTTCGTTCTTTTGGTTGCATCCTTCCTCTTGTGTCTAGAAAACACTGTTCCCTTGCAATCCTGTACCTTCTCTGCCTCTTATGATCTTTCTGCCTCTTCTTCTGAACAGATCACTGAGTTTTGAAAGGAGCAAGATGGTACAGACATCCCATTTAGCAGGAGTTCTCCAAAGTCTCTCACTCTTTGTGCGTTGTCCAGTCGTGGGTCTCTTGGTTAATTATCTACTACTATAAACAGTTTTTCTGATGATGTGTGAGGGAAGTACTGACCTATGGTTATTATGATTATATGTCATTAGGAGTCACTTTATTACTATTTTTCGTCAGCATAATAATGATAGGTTCTCTCATAGGGACAGGGGGTCTATCTAATCTTGGACTCATTAAAGGTTTAAGATACGGGTTACGGGGTTGGGGATTTAGCTCAGTGGTAGAGCGCTTGCCTAGGAAGCGCAAGGCCCTGGGTTCGGTCCCCAGCTCCCGAAAAAAAAAAAAAAAAAAAAAAAAAAAAAAAAAAGATACGGGTTACATCTGATGTAGCAGGCCTCAAATACAATCACAAAGTCTTTGGGTACTCCAATATAATTTATGCAACTATATTCCCAGGGGTATATTTTACAAGAAGATCACCATTGTACTTCACCTGGTTTGTAGACTGATGACCACTTTTCTAGTAGTGTCTGTAATACTTTCCAACACAATGAAGCAAGAAGGTTGAAGCTTCTAATTGAGCACCATCCTGTCTCCGAATGTTTGGTGATGGAGTCTGCTGTGTCTTCATGAAAACTTTCCTAAACAAGCTTATTTAACTTTATTCTGGCTTGTACATCTGTGTTTCTGTAACTTAGAACATATGGTTATCTGCTGAGCAAATGGCTCAATTGTCTAATTAGGTAAGAAAATGGGGACTAGCTTCGATTTTGCACAAAAACTGAAAATGCTTGGGATATGTCATTAACTAGGAACTATGTGTCTAGTGAATGCCCATTAGGGAGAGCAGACATTTAGGTTCTAATGTCTTCCAGAAGTCTCTGTCCGTATCAACTGTGTCACATTTTTCTCCGTAGTAAAGTTGACCTTGGATGTTTGTGTATCTGATATGCCAAACACCACTTGTGACTGTCACAGCGCCCATGAGGTTGGAAAAGAACATGCTCAGAAAAGTTTCCAGGGGTACCTATGTACAGTACAGTGAGTTGAACTTTTGTGTAGTTTTCCTGAGAGGGGATGCTACAAAAAAATCTTAAACCACTGTTTATTGATTTTATTTCTGTATATATTCATTAGTTTATGTAATTTTTTTCTTTTTCAAAAAAATCTCTTATGTAACTTCTTACCCGTGGTCATGTAAACAATGCTTATGAAGCTCCTTGCAATGAACATACATACATACATACAGACAGACAGACAGACAGACACACACACATATATTATAAAAATAAAAGATATTGATTGAAAAGAGGAAGAAGCATAGCAAAAGTAGAAAGAAAATGAGATAAGTGAATAAGGATGAATATAATAAGAACGTATTTCTATTTATTTATTTTTATTTTATTTTAATTATTTGTTTTATTTTTAGATTGTATTTCATATATTTGGAGACAGAATCTCATGTACTTGCTTTTTAGCTGAGTATGACATTGTGCTTCTGAACCTTCTGTCACCACTTCTGATCATACATCACAAACATGTATGAAAATATCTTAATACAACCTCCTATTCCAGGTGGCAATGTGGTTAATGATAACTTACACTAACGGCTAAGAAAGACTTGCTTATACTTTTTGTATATAATTTTGATTTATTAGATGGAATTCAACTTTAAATTTTGTTATAGAAAAATGAAGACTCCCGGCTGCTTTAGAGTTTAAGCTTGAAAAGAATTTCACACATGTAGAGCTGGCCTTCTCGAGAGGCACTGCCTGTCACCATTATTAATATCAAGTGGAAGAACCCAGGGCTCCTTTGCATTTATAAACTTTATTCCTGATGGATCAAACATGTTATTTATTTATTTATTTATTTACTTACTTACTTACTTACTTACTTATTTACTTATTTTGCACACATGGTCTCCCTCTGAGCACACCACTTCTCCAGAAAATCTCAGTTTGCATGCTTAATTCAATTTGTGCTGAGAGCTGCCTGAAACCATCTCAGAACTCACCAGCACAATACCTACCTGCTGCTTGTCCAAGATAGATGACAGTTGTAGGGTGATCATAAAAATGACCACATCATAAATTCCAGAACAAGTGAACATAATCTATGGTAAAGTGAATTAAAACTGAATACCATTTGGGATGTAATGAATGAAAAGGAATGTGAGGCTTTTCACAAGGGAATGTGAACAAATCCCTTGTTAACCCCACATTGAATACCAGTGACAGGCTGAAGAAAATTACACACAAAACTAGCTCGGCAAATCAGTAAGTTTATCAGAGTTCTCTTGCATGTGCATAGGTTCCTTAAAGAGAGCTGCATTACGAGAAAGCCCATCCCAGCCTGGGTGATAACTCACAAGATCTGTATCCCTTGCACAACTTACAGGCAGATCCAGTGAACAGAGGTACTTCTTCCTGGATTGTTTTTGCTTGTGAAACGTTGGGGATAGGGAATTGGGTACTTGGAAAGCTGGGAATTTTGTACTTTCTAATCTTCCTGAGCCCAGTGGGGCTGTTCTCCAACCTCTATGAGAGCATGTCTCAAAATACACAAAATAGCTGCAGAATGTGGAAAGAGAAAATGTCAAAGATGTGGGATTAATATTCAGAAAGCTCATCATGAACAAGTCAGTACAAGTGTCCTCTAAGATACATTGGGTGGTGTCTTCAGCTTGAACTGCTCTAGGCAGCGAAGGAGATATTCTAAATGGCTGCTTATATCTTTTTCTTTCTTTGGCTATCACGTAACTGAGACCATCGATATCCCCACAATTTGATTTCCTCCCCAAATCTCAGACTGAGAGATGGAACAAGTATGCCCATGATGTTAACCAGGAAGGGAGCTTGTTTCCTGAAGGAAGAGACTGCAGGATAAAATGAAGCAGAGATAATGATTGGCAAGACTGAACCTTAACCATATCTTATTATGCTGCCTTAAACCTCCCCTGGGCCACCAAGAAGGATGGGGCAGTTAGTCACTGGAATTCTTTGCTCTCCTTCTCAGGGTGGCCATATTGAATAAATCTCCCTTTACTACTTTTCTCTTTTACTCTCTCCTCAATTGTAAATTTGGGGAAGGGTGGCTTGGGCCCTGCACCTTCCAGAGTCCAGGCTCTCACAACTCTACCAGAAGCGAATAGTTAGCAATAACAGAATGCCACAATACTGAAATAACAAAGAGCTATGTGCTGCTGTCCATGATAAAGAATGACCATACAGGGAAATTGGGCTTCTCTCTTAGAGTTCTTATTGATAAAAGAATTTAAGAACATTTTTCAAAGGATACTCAAAGAAATTTTTTCTTACCCATTAAAGGAAAAACTCTAAGGCAATAAGCTGTGTACCTTGGCAACTGCCCAGAGGAGGAACATGGGTAAGGAAAGAGAACAAGCCATGTCTTTTGAATGAAACAGAAGTCATTCCTGTGACAGACAGGCAGTTACAAAGTTAGGAGAGGAGTTTAGAGGAAGAATCAATTCTGAACATATCAGTGAAAACATACTTAAAATAGCAATAGAAGGGACAAGAAAAGTTAATATTTTCTGGGTAATTCCAAAAGGAGGTTATATTTACAAAAAACGTAAGGGTGTGGCTGTGGAAACAACTGAACAGAGAAGGTAGGACTCTGGGAAGAAAAATACATTATGCAGTTAAGAAGATTGTTATTTTCTGACACATCATTAGCATGACTTTGGGAAGCTCTGCATTTCTGAGGTGTGCCCCTTAGCCAGGTGATTGACCTCTCCAACTGGACTGTTAGGTCTCCACTCAGGTCAGGGGTTCTATTCTCTTTACTAGAAGGTAAGATTTCCCTTTGTGAGATTTTAATGGTAGTGTAACATTAGGAGAAGTGATCTTCCTTGGCATCACCCAGAAATCTTTCCATCGACAGTTCTGTGAAATGCTTGTTGATTTCTGACCTTTTAGAAAGTAGATTTGAATCATTTAAAGTTAGCAAGTTCTAAGACAGAAATTTAGTCTTCATCCTTATACTAACTGTGTTATGATCTTTCCTTGTCCTGTGTGGCCTTCTTGAGTCTCCGTAGGAATGGAGACTATCACAGTATAGATGAGCAATATGTGGCCTTCCAGAATCCTGATTTTATGCTTCATTTGGACAAAATGCTGATAGAGTACCTACTGCAATTTCACTGTGAAAAATACAGGTGATGCTTGGAAATGTGCACATGAATAGAAACATGAGGCACTGTTTCACAACAGTAACTTTTCCCCATGGGTCTTTGATTAACACAGAGTTCTGACAACCTTATAGCACAATCTTCATGGCTAGGTAGAAAGAAAGGTTCAAATTCCTAGTGTTTGGGAATCTAGTAGATGCTACACACAGGTCAGCCATCTCCTATATGGCACTTTCTCAGAAGCCTACTGCTAACGTACTTCCTGTGTACTCCAAGACTCTGGATTTAGTCATGTCAACAAATTATGTGATATTTTCAGAAAAATATTAAGAAGGAGATTAGATTGAAAGTGGGCATTGCTATGCTTTGTTTCCCACCAGCTTGGTATCACTAAATGTATGAGGAGATTGCATGATGCATAAAGACAGCCTTCGGGGTGCCTCAGCATTAGAAGTTATAGGACTCGGGAAGAGTTTGGATCCACTTACCAGAAACTCATTCAGCCTACTGAAGATGCCTGTTTCATTGCAGGACCTGAGCTGAAAGGCAATGTACTGAGAGGACAGGTTACTGAGAAGTAGGGTACAAAAGGGCAGCTGAAAGATTGTACTGAAAAGAAGTGACCTGGCAGGCAGTGTATAAACTTTCCTTGTTCCCATGGTTCCAGATAGTCAAATTCTTATGGAGACTCAAGAAAGCCACATAGGACAAGGTAAGATCATAACACAACTAGTATAAGGATGAAGACTTGACTAGAATTTCTGTCTTAATATTTGCTAACATTTTACTCCTGACCCTTTGGACTTTAATGTCTTTTTTTAAGTAAGTTTTGAAATGTATTGATATTAATTTAACTAATTCATTAATCAATTAATTGGATGCATGTGCATGTGTGAACTGTGAGTATGCCTCTGTGTATGTGTGTGTGTGTGTGTGTGTGTGTGTGTGTGTGTGTGTGTGTGTGAAAGAAAGAGAGAGAGAGAGAGAGAGAGAGAGAGAGAGAGAGAGGCTCACACAAATGTGTTTGCATGTATCTAAGGAAGCCAGAGTAAGAAATGAGATTCTGTGGAGATGGAGTTACAGGCAGTTGTGAACTACTTGGGACTGCCACTGAGTATTGAACCCCAGTGATTTTGAAGAGTAATGAGTTCTCTTAACAAGTGGACCACTTTTACAGCTTCTCTTCCTTGTCCTTTCTGATGATAGTATCCTGTGAATTTCTCCTGAGATGATAAAATGTCTACTTACCCAGCCAGGATAACAGTGGCAGATGAAAACATAACTCATTCTGTCTTGTTGAACCAACTAATTATATGCGGGATATTTAGAGAGCCATGTTTTAGGAGTCACTCACAGAAACATGGGGGGGGGTTGCTTGACAGTGGGTACATCGCTGAAGAAAAAAGGAACGTCTTGCTCACAGCAACTATTATCTGACTTTAGTTTCTTGTGAAGCAATGAGAGTTCTCTTCATGAGTGAAGTTGGTAGTCCAGTCTTGTGTGGTCAAAGTCAGTGATTACAGAAGCTATGATACAAAAATATGGTGTCTTATAAGGTTATAAGCTTGTTATAAAATTTTGGATTTGAGTATGGATTTCAATGAAACAAAAAGTAATAATGTGGGAGAGGTTATTACTATATTAAAGTGTTAAAGCTTCTATAAAATTTTTCCTCAAGCATAGTGGCTTAAGTAACAATATTTCCTTATTGTCTAAAATACTGGTTTCCAACCCACGAATTGTGATCCCTTTGGGGATTGCATATCTGATCTCCTACATATCACATATTTATAATTTATAACAGTAGCATAATGACAGTTACAAAGTAAGTACAAAGATAATACTATGTTTGTGGATCACTACAACATGATGAACTGTGTTAAGGAATCACAGCATGAGGGAAGTTGAGAATGAGTCAGGATGTCTAAGGTCACCATGTCTGTAAGAAAGGCTTCACCTGATGCTTTATTCCTTGACATCCATAAGTCTATATTGCCCCTGTTCTCTGATATGATTTCTCTTCTGTGAGGCCACCAGACATATTGGAAGAGGGTCTTCTTAAATAATATGGTTTAAGATATTATCTTTCAAGAAAAGATTTCCCTACACACACACACACACACACATACACACACACACACACACACACACACACACATACACACACACATTGGGAGTTAAAAGCGCTGAATAATTCTGTCAACTTGACAAGACTTTTAATGAGGAATTATCTAGATCATATTCGCTGCAGATGTGTCTGTTGAAGACACCTTAACTGCTAACTGATCCAGCAACATTCCCTAAGCTTGAGCATTGAGCTGTATAAAAGTGAAGAAAATTAGCTGAAGACAAATGGCAAGAAAGTGGCTGCATGGATGCATTTCTCCTCTGTCTTCTCTTGACTTTGAATATAACACTTTCTTGCCTTGTTCACCCCCATAAGGATAGACTACATGATGAATTGTATTCCAAGTAAACCCTTTCTTCCTGAGTTGCTTTTAGTTTGGATATTTTATCACAGCAGTAGAAAGGAAACTAAAGCACTAGATCAGGCTTCTACCTGTGGGCTGAGGTAGATGCAATTTTTCCACAGTTATTGTTACTACAAAACTGTAAAATCCAATTCAGTAGTAAAATACAATTTTTTTGGATTATAAAACTTTTAACTATCATGTATAAAAACATGTATTAATATAAAAGCAAATGGTGGCTTGAGAGATGTTTCAGCAGTTAAAAGGGCTGGCTGCTGTCGTTGTGTAGAACTCCTGTTTATTCCCGGCTGCCATAGGAGACAGAGTTGCTCACTTTTCTCTATTACTCCAGTTAGAGTGGATCAGACATTCTCTTCTAGCCTCTGCAGACAAGGACCTCAAGCATCCCTCCCCATTCACATACATACAAAGTAAAAAAGACATCTTAAAATAAACGATAAAAAAATAAGCAAATGCCTACTTGTTTCCTGCACGTTTCTTGGAAGTCCTATCATCATAGAACCCCCTGAACAAGGATAGGTCCCAGAATCTAAACTTTGTTCAAACATCCACTGGTGTGGGTACTTTTGCCTTCTTAGATTTTTGTCTCCTTACATGTAAAAACCTGGACCAGAATATGATAGCATTTAAAAATACTTACATTTTAAATATTTTATAATATGGGTATTTTGCCTGCAAGTGTATTTGTGCACAGCATATATGCCTAGTGCCTGAGGAGACCAGAAGATGGCTTTAGTTCCCCTGGAAATGGATTCACAGATTACTGGGAGCTATCATGTGGATTCTAGAAATTGAACTGGAGTCTTCTGCTACAATGTCAAGTGCTCATAGTGGCACAGTCACCCCTTCGGCCTCTATGGTCCTGTTTTGTGTTTTATGTTAAATCATCTAGTGAAACTGAAAATTGATTCTATAACAAAATAAATATTGGGAATGTAACAGATTTCATAGCACTTCTAAATTCCACTTTAGAATTAAAAAAAAAACAAAACACTGTAAAAAAAATCATGCACAACTGGCATTTTCCACCCCCTCCCTAGCCCCCTGCCCCAGACACACACAAATGAAGCTGTATTTTCATATTAGTGCTTTTTTTTTTTTTTTTTCGGAGCTGGGAACCGAACCCAGAGCCTTGCGCTTGCTAGGCAAGCGCTCTACCACTAAGCTAAATCCCCAGCCCTGTAGTGCTCTTCTCTTTCTCGGTAGAGAGCCCTCACTGGCCTTTCAGGAAGCTGAGATGTATCCCAAAGCCTCAGTGGTCCCAGTCATACAGAAGTTTAGGTATGAAAATATATAGATGAAAATCTACCATTATCCTGGGGAAACTGATCATACAGGAAAACTCCCTACTTATAAGCTGAAATAAGCTGTATATTGAGATCCATCATTTGGAGAAGCTAACCACTACAGAAACATGCTTTATTGCCTCATCTAACTGGATATGTAGGGAATATCCCATAAAGACTCGGTGTGTTTGCAGTTATAAGGCTCTAACATATAGAGTAAATTGTGATTTTCCATATTAAGTACACTAATGCTTTCAGTTCATCAAGGCTCCTAATATGAAAAACAGTAGCTTCAAAAACTGACACTCTTTAAATACCTGAAAATCTTGTTAAAGTGCTACAGAGTCAAGAGATATGCATTCAATCTGAGGAGATGGTTCTGTGGATATAATGTACTTGTCTGAGGACTGGAGTTTGAGTTCCCAGAAACCACATGTAACCTGGTTGAGTAGCATGAGCAACGGCTGTATCACTGCCTCTGCAGAGAGATGGGAGGGGAATTAGGGAAGCCATAGATGGTTCTGAGCTAGAATAGACAACTCTCAAGCAATCTGGGAAGGTGAAGATTGGCAGCCATGAATGTCTTACCTCAACATTTATGCTGTTGTCCACATATCCACATTTACACACATGAATTTAAATACACACACACACACACACACACACACACACGAACAAGGCAGAGACAGAGACATAGATAGAGACAGAGAAACAGAGGAACACAGAGGGAGGATTCTATTATATTCAGTCTTTAGTAGGACCCAGAGTTGGCTCTGAACCAAACCCTTTTTTCCACCCTAGGAAATCATTAATTATTCAGACTAATTCTTTGACTGTTTGTTACGTGTCAGACATTTTTATAAATATTTTATAAATGTTAACGTATTTCAAGTCATGAAATTCTGTGTCCCTGTTAATCATGTTTTAGAGGAAAGACAGAGGCAGAGCTCTCATCCTAGAATAATGGGTTCTAAATCATCCTGGTGAGCTCCTGGCCATAAGGCCTTAGCCACTGCCTCAATCTGATGCAAGGTTTATCTGGGCACACTTTTAAAGTTATTATTAAAGACTATTAATAGAGATATGAAAACTGATCCTAAAAGAAAATCCTAGAGAGTGACTGGAAAGATGGCTCATGAACTAAGAACAAGTACTGCTTTTCTAGGAGACATAATTTCCAACAGTATATTAGGTGCCTCAAAATTGTCTATAGCTTAAGCAGCAGGGACCTGACACCCTTGACCTCAACAGGACTCATTCCTACACCAGAGATGCATGCATACGTATAAATAAAAATAAGATCTGTCAGCCATGTATATATTTAGTTGGAAAACAGCCAAAAATCAAACAGAAATGCCATTAAAACCTACTCCGTACCAAAGGATCTAAATGCTGCAAAGCTTTTTAAAGTGGCATAAGGTTAAGTATTAAAAAATATGTTAAAGTCCTAGATTTTGATTATCTTTGGTCATCTCTGACAGAGCAAAGCACTGAGTACATCTCTAAGTTGGCAGATGTCCACACAATACTGCTACACTGTAGAAATCACGCTTGTTCCCTAAGGTGTTAGCAATCTTCCAGAAGCCAACACATACATTTAAGGCTCTCAAAGTTTGTGGCAAATTCTCTAACTGCACCTCCTTTAGGCAGCTGATATGAGTGTGCAAGTGTGCTTAAGAAGGTGATTGTTTCTTAGACAGTTTGACGACAGAAAACATGAGCATTAGACCTCCAAGCTTTTAGTCAACAAGGTTTATTACAGGTTTTCTGCTTAGTGTCAAATATTCTGTTAGATCCCCAATTTGAGCAGTAACTATGACATACGTAGGCAATGACATCCACCACACAAACTTTAAACACTAGAATGATTCTACTTCTATCTAGATATGCAGTTACAGGACTCCAAAGAAAATGAGACTAAGACATAATTGAACAGCAATAAGACCAAGTCTAACCCAGGGTTGCTTGCCATTCACAGAGAGACTGTCTAGAAGGAAATGGATGAACCAAGGGGGAGGAGGGAGAACAAAGAAGGGAGGTAAATGAGCAAGACTAGGAAGAGTAGGAAGAGAAGCAGATGGAGGACCCAGAAGAAGAGGAAGAGGAGGTGGAAGGAGGGGGAGAAAACAAAGCAGAGGAGGAGGATGGAGAAGGTAAGGAGGAAGAGGGAAGGGGAAGACTGGGAGGAGTCAGAGAAGAGGAAAACAGTTTAATCAAGACCAAGCACCTGTGTGTGATCATCTTACACTATATGGGCCAAGAGCTACCTACAAGATAAGGACATGGGGGTTGGGGAGCTCAGTGGTAGAGCGCTTGCCTAGCAAGCGCAGGTCCCTGGGTTCGGTCCCAAGCTCCGGAAAACAAACAAACAAACAAACAAACAAACAAGATAAGGGCATGATTTTTGAAATTGTTGAGCTGCCTGTGTTTTACAGTTCCGTATAACAAACTGTAGCCATAAATGATTAGATTTGGATATAAAAAAATGAGTACATGGCAAATCCTATTGTCTCGTTTGTATTAGTTGTGTTTTAGGTACCAAGTGGCACAGCTTATTACAGGTGCTGTAATGGACTTCACAGAGTACACCTCTTCGATGTTCTAAAAATATTCACATACTCCTGCCTCAAATAATAATATGGTAAAACCAAACTGGTGAATCAACAATCAAATCATAGTGAGAGTTGATGGGCTTTTTTGTTTGCACCCCAACACCTAAAATAGTTTAAGCAATTTTAAATGGAGTGTAGAGCATGGAGGAAGAGAAGGATGGAAGGAGTTAAGAAGGAAGTACAGGGAATTAAATGATATAAAAGAGAAGGAAAAAATAAAAGGGACAGGGCATGGAAAAAATAAAATAAGGTTGGAAGGGAAAAGACTAAAAGTATGACAGATGAAGGTAGAAAAGTGATAATATAATAGAGAGTGCATAGCTATCAGATCTTATCTTATTTTCTCTCCTGGGAAAATTATAATGCTCCTGCTGGTGATGTGGTTAAATATAGAATGGTTGTTTGGTGTGTAGATATCCTGGGTAAGGAACCTAGTACCACATCAACCATTCAATGTTGACTCATATTCTGACCATCATTGAATGGCCTTATTGTGCATAGAACACCTCTACATTTTGGCTGCTGGAATTATAGGTGTGCAACAGCTGTCACATTCCAAAAAGGTTCTGAATTTGCAGCATGGCAGAATAGGGTTTATAAAGCCCCACTTAGAGCAGACCTGATAGCATAAATTTCTGTTAACAAAGAATTCAAATGATGGAGTTTATTAAGACAATGGTCTTGAAAATTGTAGGGTTGGCTGGATGAGTGTTCTGCTCAGCAGAATGCAGATGGTGGGAAGCTGTTGGGTAAAAAGCACAAGATGTTGTCAGCTTAAGTAAAATAGTTCAGTTGGGAAAATAAAGAATTTAAGGTATTCTTGGGCATAAGTGAGTTCAAGTCCAGTTTAGACTACATGAAACTTGACTTCAAGAAATTAAAAAAGTTTAACAGCCATTGTTTTAGTATCAATGACTTTCTTGCTTTTCTTTCCAATGTTGATGTTTGGATGTGTGTTGCTGTTGGCTTAGAAAGCTGCACACAACACTAACTGATAATGAAGATCTTATCTTATAGTAATGCTTCTAAGCAAGAGTTATTAGGCCAGGAATTAGAACTTTGAGCTTAGGCGTATAGTTGCTTCATGAGAAAAGTTCTTATTAGTAGAAGGTAAATAATAGGATTAATTTAGTTTTCTGGGTGATTAATTATTGGCTTATGATAGTCTATTTTCCCTTCTTTCCCTTGTCCTTTTGCTTTAAGTCCCAATCTACATCATGCTATATTAGGAATAGTTGTAAGCTTTATAAACACACATCCACTAATTTCTATGAATTACCATGAGCTATAATTATATCAAAATTTTCTATACTAGCACTGGTATCACAGTAAAGCAATATTAAAGAAATATTAGAGCTCAACAATTAATATATATACATATATATATATATATATTAAAAATGAGTAGTTAAGGAGAAAGGGGACCATTCCAAGGCTCTGAGGGCAGAATATAAGTTACTAAATTCATTTAAAGACTATTGCCTAAGTCCCCAAAGCAGATGGGGGGAAATGAGTAAATTAATCATTGAAGATTATCATTAACCAAAGTTCTAATGGCCTTTGCTGTAATAAATTGCCATGATTAACCCAGACATAATTTCTGCTGCATACATGGGTAATCCAGATTAATGAGATCTTAGAAAGATACACTAAAACAAAGGCAGCACTAAAATGAATAGGTACTTTGATATTTTATTAAACCAATTCATCAAGGCTTCTATTGAGTGGGCCAATTATGGTGCCATCTATAGACAATAGCACTGGGTATAGGTATCACTGAAGCCTCCTGACAGGGAAGGAGTGGAGAAGAGAAATACCTCATGTTCCATTGGCTTTTATTTAAATGACGTTGGTTTGGGCACTTAAGATAAAAATCAATAACCACAAAACCATCTTCATGTTCCTAAAATTGTGGTGTGTGTGTGTGTGTGTGTGTGTGTGTGTGTGTGTGTGTGATGTGTACCTGTGTATATACTTATACCTGGAAATACATGTAGAAAACAGAGATCAGGGCTAGCTGTCTTTCTTTACTGCTATCTGCAATATATTTTGAGACAGGGTTTCTCATGTTTGTCTAGAATTCATGGATTCAGAAAGGATGGCTGGTTAGCACACCCAGTATATGCCCAGCTATGACTCCCCATGAATGCTGAGACAAAGACACAGATCCTAATATTTTTATAGCAAGGACTTTACATACATTAAACCATGTCCTATGACCCCTAGTTTCTCTTTTTTGAAGATTGCTGTGTGAAGATATTCAGTATGGAAACAAGATAGCAAATGGTACTGGTTCAAATGCAGGTCAGCATGTAAAAGAATGCAGATCGATCCACTCTTATCACCCTGTACAAAGCTTAAGTCTAAGTGGATCAAGGACCTCCACATCAAATGGTACACTCAAACTACTAGAAGAAAAAGTGGGGAAGAATCTCGAACACATGGGCACTGGAGAAAATTTCCTGAACAAAACACCAATGGCTTATTCTATAAGCTCAAAAATCGATAAATGGGAGAACAAAGCTTCTGTAAGGCAAAGGACACTGTTGTTAGGAAAAAACAGCAACCAACAGATTGGGAAAAGATCTTTACCAATCCTACAACTGATAGAGGGCTTATATCCAAACTATACAAAGAACTCATGAAGTTAGACTGGAGGGAGACAAAAAACCCTATTAAAAATGGGGTTCAGAGCTAAACAAAGAATTCACAGCTGAGAAATATCGAATGACTGAGAAGCACATAAAGAAATGTTCAACATCTTTAGTCATAAGGAAAATTCAAATCAAAACAACCCTGAGATTCCACCTCATACCAGTCCGAATGACTAAGATTCCAGCAACAGCAGATACTGACAAGGATGTGGAGAAAGAGGAACACTACTCCATTGTTGGTGGGATAGCAGAATAGTACAACCATTCTGGAAATCATTCTGGAGGTTCCTCAGAAAATTGGACATTGCACTACCTGAGGACCCAGCTATACCTCTCTTGGGCATATACCCAAAAGATGCTCCAACATATAACAAAGACACATGCTCCTCTACGTTCATAGCAGCCTTATTTATAATAGCCAGAAGTTAGAAAGAACCCAGATGTCCTTCAACAGAGGAATGGATACAGAAAATGTGGTACATCTACACAATGGAATACTACTCAGCTATCAAAAACAATAACTTTATGAAATTCATAGGCAAATGAATGGAACAGGAAAATATCATCCTGAGTGAGGTCACCCAATCACAGAAAAAGAAACATGGTATGCAATCATTGATAAGTAGATATTAGCCCAAATTCTCGAATTACCCTAGATGCACAGAACACATGAGTCTCAAGAAGGATGACAAAAATGTGAATGCTTTACTCCTGCTTTAAAAGGTGAACAAGAATATCCTTAGGAGGGGATAGGAAGGCAAAGTTTAGAACAGAGGCTGAAAGAATGCCCATTCAGAGCCTGCCCCACATGTGGCCCATACATATACAGCTACCAAACTAGATAAGATGGATGAAGCAAATAATTGCAGGCTGACAGGAACCGGATGTAGATCTCTCCTGAGAGACACAACCAGAATATGACAAGTACATGGGTGAATGCCAGCAGCAAACCACTGAACTGAGAACGGGACCCCAACTGAAGGAATCTGAGGAAAGACTGAAAGAGCTGAAGGGGCTTGGGACCCCATATGAACAACAATGCCAAGCAACCAGAGCTTCCAGGGACTAAGTCACTACCCAAAGACTATACATGGACTGACCCTGGGCTCCAACTGCATAGATAGCAATGAATAGCCTAGTAGGGGCACCAGTGGAAGGGTCACTGGACCACCATTGAATGGGATTCTTGTGGGGAGGGCAGTAATTGGGGGAGGATGAAAGGGGAACACCCATATAGAAGGGAAGGGGGTTGAGCTAGGGGGATATTGGCCTGGAGACCAGGTAAGGGAATAAGATTTGAAATGTAAATAAGAAATACCCAATTTAATAAAGATGGAAGAAAAGATATTCAGTATGACTATATTGTACACTTTGATTTTGGTAATAGATTCCATACTGTCTTCAGTACTTAAGGATGATAAATAAATAACAGTTTTGAAGGAATTGAATTGATGTTCTGTGAGATGGACTATAACAGACCTCTGTGAGGAGTTAAAGCTGATGTTAAACTATGTGAATAAAAATAGAGGGACCCAGAAGATGACTCAGAGGTCAAGGTGCCTAGCACTAAGCTTTGCTGCTTGATATTGGAAGACATGTGCTAGAAGAAGAGAAAGGACTCCTGCAATTTATAATCTGATATCCACTTTTGCACCATAGCACATGTGGTTGTGCTCATACACAGGCATACACATAAATATAATTGTAAAAACTATTAGAAATTATCATAGGATTATATTCAAGGCACTCTGCACAGTCTGGGAAGAGCCCTAATAATTGCAGAAAAGAACCATGAATCTGAATGAGGGTGCAGTTCTGATTATTTTGAGAGTCACCACTCATAATGAAAAATACAGTTGTGACACCAGAGCTCAATAGATGATGCATAGTTGAGCTCTGAAAGATTGACATTGTGCATTTTACAAACATGATGCCAAGTGCCCATGTATGAGAAAATGCAATAAGAGGTTCACCATCAAGTGTTTAAACAGAATTCCAATTTGTACAGATGTCCAATAATTCAAAAGCATGTACTGTTAGGGTATCTGGACCACTGTCTAAAAAAAATGCTATGTTCTGGTTAATTATCTTGGCCAAATGCCTCACCAAATAGACATAGATGAATATGTGTACTTTACTCACAGATACACATTGATTGAAAATTAGGGAGAATGTAAAAACATTTCATGTTGTCCCCCAATATGCTCTATCGTGTTTAGAGAGACCTCCTGTACTTGTCCTATTTTGGTTTACTGAAGATTAAAGATAAGATCTTACTCCTCCAACAAAACTGGATGGTGGAAGTCGAGGATGCCTGCCTACCTACCTGTGTTCCTTTCTTTCTCCCTCCATATCCCTCTCCCTTTCCCTCCTCTCCATTCCTCCTTCTTTTCCTCACTCCCCCTTCCTTCTTTGCTTCTTCCTTCCTTTTTACTTCCTTCCTTCTTTCTATTTCTCCTTTCATTCTCCTTTCTTCCTCCATCCCATTCTCCCTCCTTTTCCTTCCCCTTCACTTTCATCCCCACTCTTCCCTCCCTCATTCCTTCCTCTTAGATGTCGCCTTCCCCTCCTTCCATCTACTCATATATTCATTCTGCTTTACTCTGCTTCCTGCTTCGTCCTATCCTTCCCTCATCCTCTTCTCCTCTTCATTTATTTCCTTTTGTGTTTTACGTTCTCATTCTTGTTTTCTGTTTTAATTGGTTCTGTTGATACATATACACAGAATACAAATAACCATATTCCTATGAAAGACATTTGGTGACTTTTAGATATTTGATTCAATTCTGACTTTATTTCTTATTTAATTGTTTAAGTGTTTGAGAGATTTCCTGCCTATGTTGATTATATGTTATTTATTCAGGATTTCTCTAAGAGGCTAAAACTGACCTTAAATTGATGTGTAACACAGGCTTACTTCAAACTCAGCATCCTCTTTCTATGCATCCAGAGTGCTGGGTTAGTAGGTGTGCATACCTCTCCAAGACTCACATGTGACTTTTTAATGGGCCTTCCAGTGCACAGCTATAGGAGCTAATTTTGAATTGTATATTTGATATCCAGAGAATTAATCTCTATAAATTATGAGATCTGTTCTACCTTGGCCCTCAATATGGCTGATAGTTTAAATTTGGAATATAAAGTCAGGATTATGTTAGAGAATCTACACCTGTACTTATTTCTAATTTTTTTCCTTTGGGTTTTCTAAAAACCCTCCAGAAACCTGGTATCAGTGTGTATATTTTTCTCTCTGTTCTAGTTAGTAGTCGTTGTTATCCTGGAGTTATTTAGCTGCTTATTCTGATCAGGAGTTCTTTTAATCTGTCTTTAAAGGCACTGTAAACAATAGTTCCATGGTAAGCTGTGTTAGGTGTTAAGTCCAACATTGTCTGTCTATACATTGGGGAGGCTGAGAATTTCAGCTGAATGTATCAGTAATTTTAAACTGGTACTTAAGGCTGAGAAGATTCCTAGAGGTTCACTGATCTTTAAAATACACTGGAAAGTAAACACTAAGTTGGAATCAATGTCAGCAAGGATGGTGGCACCAGCAATAACTGAGTCCATATAGTCACCAGCAAGTAACAATGGTGGTTACACAACTGCATTGTGGACTTTCCCCTTGAATATTTTACATGTGGATCACCACTTTGGACAAGAATCTTCTCCTTACAATTAATCCTTCCTAGAAATGTCCTGACATATCAATGGAGACAAATCTCTTAGTATATTCCAGATCCCATCAATTTTAACCATTGTCTGACTTAACAGTTGCTTTGTTCTTAAATTTTATTACATTTATTTATTTGTGTGTGTTGTGTTAGGGACTCCCTTGGATCATGGCACTCTTTAGGAGGTCTGATAAATATTGGAGGGAGACAGGTCTCACTTCCACCATACAGGTCCTGAGGATGTAACCCAGATTATCAGATGCCTTAACCCTCAGGGACATCTCCCTTTGGCTCCCTTTGGCAAGTTTTAATGCCCATTAGGAATCTTTCTACTTCCTTTGCTCTCTAAAACACTTGAATTTTATTCAGCAATTTAGAACTATTTTGTGTGAGAATGAATCTTGTGGAAACTTATTCTCACTCTGAAATGCACAAACTTCACGTTCAATAATCTTTAGATAACCAAAATGACAATGTAATAAGCCTCTCTGAATGATAAATATTTTAAGACATCTTATCAGATGAATTGAAATACATTTTGACAAGGAACAATAGCTTCCACTCTTTCCCGAAACTCTCATTTATGTATCAATCCTTTTGAAGACAGTATTTGATTTTGGTGGATGTATTAAAACACCACAGGACTTGAATTTTCAGGTCATTTGTTCTGATACATTTTTTCCAAGGGGCAGATTGCAGCTTGATTGCCTCTAAAGTATGCCTCATTCACATTTAATTGTCTTAAGAAGAGGACCCTTCCAACATTAATCCACAAAACTGAACGTGTCATTTGTAAGACAAGCCAACTTTGAAGCTGACATTTCTTTGGTATCAATGAGATCTCAGCTGCAGATGAACCACAAATGGCAAATTATGCAAAGTAAAAGTTTAATCATGAGGGAAATTTCGGTTGGATATTTCTGTTTGATTAATAATCTATAAGGAGATACCATCTAATTTAAATTTATAAAAAAATTATGACCACTGTTGAAAAACTGCTGCCATTGACAATGAGTGTCCCTCCCCCACCTCTGTACAAGCCAGCCACCATAGTCAGCTCCCACATGGATTAGCTCTTGCAGTGGGAGTTGTGAAACAGAGGCTTCCAGTAGGAGGAAGAAGGGGAGGGCAGGTAGGACTAGGGAAATGTAATACCTATCATTTATTGTCTATGTGTATGAAACTATCCACCAAAAAGAATGTTAAAAAGAACAATATGTGTAAAATTATTTTATCAACTTTACTATAAAAGTCCTTGCAAATATGTAAAACCATCACACACCCAAAGTAACCCGACCAAAACTCTATACAACTCTCTGGATTTCTATACAGTTGGAATAGGCATTCAGAACAGCAACTGCAACACACATTACATGTTACACTTTCAGTATTGGATATATAAAGTGCATAAAACTGTTGTTTTAAATCACCTCGGAGCTCCACTTTTTCCTCTGAAGATTGGCTTCTATAAATAACATCCCTGAGCCCAAGGAACCTATGATAGTTGTCAAATAAGTGTCCGTCTGGCAGTGGGTCACGGGATGTAAGCCACAATGTTTTTCGTTGTCAGGTTAACCTGCATACTGTGTATGTGCCTGTGTGTGCATGCTTGTGTTTGTGTGTGTGTGCGTGCGTGTGTGTGTGTGTGTGTGTATGCATGCGGGAGTGTGTGCATGTGTGCGGTGGGTGCATATGCATATTACGCATGTATGGAAAAGCCTTATATAGACATCTGGTGTCATCCTCCATCCCACTAATCTTACTATTTTGAGACATGGTCTTTCAGTGAACCGGAAGCTTACTGTTTAGAAACACTGGCTGGCCATCCTCAGGGGTTCTCTCTTCTTTATCTCACGAACAAGTTGTCTTACAAGTGTGGGCCAACACGTCCTGTCTTTTAAACTTGAGTTCTTTGGATCAAATTCAGGTCCTCATGTATGTATAACACTCAGCTTACTAACTGGACCATCTCCTCCGGTGTTTTGAGAGATCTGAGAACTCTTAGTTAAGGTCTCGATCTTGAAAGCTGAAAGCTCTTAGCAGTGACAAAGTTAAACATGTAAAACATGACTCTCCAAGGAATATGTTCATTTTATAAAGTGAAAAATTATTTTAGCACATATTTTTGTGAAACTCTATATTAAAATTTAAATGATACCACCTAATTCATTTCTAATTTATATTTTCTATCTTTCCTTGACCACAAAGGTGTAAAAAGCATCTTTGAAATTTTTCATCAGGATCATAATTGCTCTTCTGGGCCATAAAGTCATTGCCTTGATGTTTTTTATTTCTATCTTTTCTTACATGTAAAATTGCTGATCTTGTGATACTGAGATTATGTGAATGAAACCATCATTTCCCTCTCAAGCAAAACCTGTATGCAAGAAACAGCCACATCTATCAGCAAAGGTGGCAGCATGCTCTCCCATGGGCAATAAGTAGCACAGCCTAGGGAAATGCACTGCAGAACTCAAGAACTTGTACAAATGGCTTTACTGAGATTTCCCCATGATATGTACAGCACATTGACAAAGCCTGTGAATCGCTGGCTTGAAGCATATTCCTCTCCTAGTTCACTACAACAAAAATTAAAAAAAAAAACATGTAATTTTTATTCCAGTAACCTGGTATATTTATTTTGATAATGATTTACCTTTTATTTACATGTTAATTGCACTCATTTTATCTATCCTTTTGTTGTAATAAATCATTTTGGCCAAAAGCAACTTGGAATATGGAAGAATTTATTTCTTCTTACACTTCCAAGTTACACTCCATCACTGAGTGAACTCAAGCCAGGAAGCTGAGGTAGATTGTCTCCAGAGAATTTTTTCATAGTCATGGAAGTATAGCAGGAATCATATAGGGTGCTGTTTGCTGTCTCATTTTTTTTTTCTGGTTCCCTCCCAACTCATTTATTGCTTTACCCTCCTAAGACAGTTCCTGATGGGCAAGCTCACCGATCAACATGATAATGACAACACTCAATTGAGATGGCTATCAGGAGCCTCTAGACTCTGTCAAATTGACAGTTAATATTAAGTAGAACACTAATCAATTAATCAAAAAGAATATATATATATATACATATATATATATATATATATATATATATATAAATCCTTACTTGTAAATTTTGCCATCTTGCAGCTCAGAACAGTCTCTTAGAGGAAAATAAGGAGGTCGCGTTTCAAAATTCTGTGGTCAAGACAAAACTTGACATTTTCTGAAGTAGGTCACAATAGTAGCATATTGTGCAAATGATAAGATCACAAATCAAAGAGTGCAATTTCAACCCTGAGAGTAGAAATGACTAAAAAACTCCTGAGAATTAGTGTGGTTTCTTAGCCTTCTCTGCTGTTCCTTGAGTCCGAAGTTGCAAGTAAAATATGGTGCTGACTTTGTGCCTGTGTGACATTGAAGCAATGCGAAACTTGATAAGTTGGTTCCCCTCAGCTTTGATTGTCTTTAGGCGTTCAGACAACTAGGACTATATTGGCCTAAGTGTACAGGAGTGACAACAATGAACCATTTATACTAGTTCTTTGCAAAGCTGTCATTTAGTGGTGCATATAGATGCATGTATATGTGGGAGGAGTATATGTCTATAGAAGCTGGAGGTTGGTGTTAATTATCTTCCTTAATCATGCTCCACCTTGTAAACTGAGGCTTATCTCTCACATTAACCCAGAACTAGCTGGTTCAGCTAGGTCAACTATCCAGACTGCCCTACGAGATTTTGTCTTTTCCTTTTCTGAACACTGGGAACACAAACAGACCATTTAATTGGTTATTATTTATGTGAATGTTAGGGATTCTCATACTTGCACGGCAAGTGATTTACCCACTGATCTCTCTCTCTCTGACTCCTATTTTTGAAGCATCAGTTGGCATAGTCTATATCTTAATTTTTAACAGTTTTAGAACATTTATGTTTATTTAGCAGAACATGAAATTAGGAAACAATTTGATCTATTTTGAGATACAGATAGATGGAAAATGTATTCTTCTTCCAGTAATATTTTTATATGATGAATTTTTAGATGAGCATGTATTAAGTAACAGTCTTCGCGAAGTGTATCCTTGGTGTGTAGTGATCTACAGTAAGGGGAACACCAGGACATTTGCTTCTTTGGGAGGACAGGAACCCCACTGAGAGCTGAAAAGCACATGCATTATAAATCCTTGCTTTAGAAAAGGAAAGGCATAAATATATCCTAGGTGAGTAGAGAAAAAAAATCAAAACGAGGACGAATTCACCCTAAAGGCATGTCCCTTGTGGAGATTTTATCTGAAGAGAGTAGCTCTGGAGACAGCCACATCTTTAGAGGTATAGAGCCCCTTTTTGAACAAATCTGAGTACTTGAGTGATTTATCACTTATTTTCCTTGGTGCCCTGACCAAATCCCCGACAGAGGCAGCCAAAGCAAGGAAGGTTTTCTCTGGTTCACAGTCCATGGTACATCAGGATGTGAAAATCTTGTGGTGGGGGCTTGAGGCAACTGGTCACATAGCAAGCACAGCCAAGAAAGCAGGGACAGATGGATGCTGGCACTTAACTCATCTTCCCCTTTCATTCAGTCCAGGACTCCATTACATGGGGTGACAACATTTATGGTGGGTCTTCCTAAATTAATTAACTCAATCTAGAATGTCCTCCACAGATTTATCTACAGGTTTTTCTTCAATAGAGTCCAGATCCTATGAAGCTGATAATCAATACTCAGTACAACAGGAGATGGGCCCTGGTGTCACAGTCCCCTTACTGGAAGGATGATACGAATCTCTGTTTAAGTATGTTTTTCTTCACTCTTCCTTGCTCAGTCCTAGAAAACCTTAATAAAAAGCATTGATCCTATACTTTATGAAGAAACTATCCATTTCTGACTCAAGGTCAATCTGTCTTGTCCATGTTTATATGTCTCAGTCATTAAAATATTTATTATATGAGTGTCATGTTTTATGAGCATGGATTTTGTCCTTTGGATATAGGTATGTTATTTTAATTTTAATTTTAGTTTTAAAGGTGGATATGGTGGCATGTACTTGTAATCTTAGTACTGAATGGATAAAGGCAGAAATATCTCTGGGGCTTACTGGCCACTACCACAGAAATGTGAGAAATCCTGTCTTAAGAAAATGTGAACAGTGCCTGGGTTTCTCACCTGGACTTTGCAAGCTTGTGTGCAAATATGTTTACATATTGCAGCACATACATACATATGTACATACAGGCAAACACATATACATACAAACACAGAAACACACACACACACACACACACACACACACACACACACACACACACACACACACACACACTGATTGCATTTTCTCATCGATCTCTTGTAAAATCCCAAAAGAACTCTGCCTACCTACTGCATTGACAATTCCCCACAGCAGCAGGGCACTTCTAAAATGAGTTGCTAGACTAGAGAAGTTCTGTGCTTTTAGAGTAACTGTCATTACAATCGACAGCTTTCATCTCCTTCCCTTAAAGATATGCTTGTAAGGTTTATCCTGCCTCATTTCACATCAGTATCACAACCTAAATATAGGACTTGCCAATTTTACCACCCACATCAACAATGATCTCCTAACTATTATCTCTCCTTCTACTAATCTAATACCATGGGCTATTTTTATGTTATTCACTGACTTGTTTGTTTTTACATTTATTTAGTGTGTGTATCTGTGTGTATGTGTGCAAACATGAGCACCAGAGAACGATGTGCAGGGTTGGTTCTTTCCTTTCATAGTGTGGGTCCCAGGGAGCCAACTTTGGTCACCAGGCTTTTCCAGCAAGTGCTAAGAAATCTTACCAACACTCCTTAGGTTTTCTGCACACAATAAGTAGCTATTTCTTTCTGACTGTATTTATTACAAAATTTTCTGAATAAAATAGCTTTAGCTGCCTAAACTCTCAGAATTTCTAATTTTCTTCCTTTCTTTCTTCCTTTCTTTCTTTCTTTCTTTCATTTGCAATTATTGAAAAAAGTGTGAAGTCATTTCAGATTATCATAAGAATTATTAATTAGTATTAACATTTATTTTCATTTTTTTCTAAAATTTGAAGTGTTTATTTAAATTTAACAAATGACTTCATGACTTGTTCTTTATAGCCCACTGGTTAAAAAAGAGTTTGATAGACATAATTCTGATCTCATAATACAAAATAATAATGGCCTAGTGATAATGAAATCAAGGAAGAAATAATCATGTGTTCTTTTTTATTCAGAACTAGATCATTAGATATTTTTTGGAAATCAAGACCTTGAGGGGTTTAGGTAGGGAAAGAACAAAGTTTGGCTGTCAGGGGTACACGTGTTACCAAAAATGTTACAGATTATGGCAAATCAGAAGCATTATGTTTACATGATTTCTCTCACTTTGAGTATAGTAAATTATTTTCCCATACATTCTATGAGCTGATACCATTTCTGATCAAGAATATAAAAGACTGTTTTATTTCTTTTTTTGAAGAAACACTTCCATGATTTCAATAGTGACTGTGTTAACTGTATTCAGCGTCACAATTTGGCTTCCAAGGAGCCAAATATAACTCCCCATCCTGGTGAAGCCAATTAAAGGGAAAATGTCATGTGAATAGCAGAAAAAGAATGTAGATCTCATGTAATCACAGTAAGCAGAGGGCCAAAGTGATCCAGTTACCCTCAATTCCATCTATTGAATCCTGAAATAAGATTGAAATTTAGACAACTCAAGGATATGGACAAGCAAGGAGTCATTGGCAAGACACTTAGAGAAAGTACAGCCAGCTGCTGATTCTAAGTTATATGTTAGTTGTTGAAAATCTAGTTTGAAAACTTTTATAAAGCTGCTTGAAAGATTATTACATGGATTAATTAATTGATTAATTAATCAATTTGGTTTTCTAAAATTCAACAATTGCTATTTATTTGCTTCATAAAATTAAAATATTTTTGCCTAATCTAGCTTATTTTCATCACATAAAATCTTTAAAGTGTAATCATAATTCTAAAAAACAAAACAAACAAAAAACAGATTACATTCTACAAGGGATCAACCAGTGTTAGACATTCACTTACATGCTTTTCCAATCCTTCATTATTTTATCTTTTGAACTTGAAGAGCAAACAATTTATCTTCAGAATTTATATTTTTGGTGGCATATGTCTATAATTTCAGCACCCCAGAGACTGAGGAAGGAGGATTAAAATTCTAGGTCAGTGAGAGAAACATATTATCTTAACATATGTCATCTCAAAGGTGAAAAATTAGAATTCAAGAACATCTTGAGAATCCTTTATTTTAGTGAAAATATTAAACTATAGATGAAGAGGATAAATCAGACCAAAGTGCTTTATGGTCTTCAA
Source organism: Rattus rattus (assembly GCF_011064425.1). Classification (NCBI taxonomy): domain Eukaryota; kingdom Metazoa; phylum Chordata; class Mammalia; order Rodentia; family Muridae; genus Rattus; species Rattus rattus. The sequence goes on along the minus strand of NC_046163.1, from coordinate 16,197,969 downwards.
AATAGATTGTGTCAGGAATGTTCTCTGCTCTCATCTGCTTCGTCTTGTGGATCTGGTCACTGAATATTGATTAACTTTTAAAATGATTTTCCTTGCATTGCTTTTTAGAGTTCACTCATAATAGTAGATCACAGCTGTTTATACACTTGGCAAAAGGTTTATATACTTGGCAAAGACACTCTCCACTACTCTAAGTTCAAATGAGCCTTGATTCTAGAAGTTCCCTCCCCTCTCTGTGGGTAAAAAGCTGGGCTAGTTTGTGGGTTTGACCTATTCTGGCTTCAAGGAAGTCACATGAGTCAGCTTTCAAAACACAGGACTTATGTTATTTTTCTGTGCATGTTTCCTGGCTGTTCTCAAAAAGAATCCTCTTATGTGTTTAGGGAATAAAGACAAGCCCTCGAACAACAACAAAAATGAACTTCATTCTTATTTTCTAAATCATGACAATCCTTCTTGCCACTTGGAGAGATAAGAAGTTTTGAAAATATCTAGCAAAGGAAAGGAGAGAATGAGAGCTTTCCTGCTTCTTCTTCAGCATGGTTAGAGACATTGAAGTGCTCTTGACCATCTCAGGTGGGATGGCTCTCAAGTGATTTGTTGTTCCAGATATGCCATAGTAGGGGGAGAAGAGGGTTCTAAGAAGAAAAACAGACAATTCAAGTCTGACAATAGGGAGAGCCTCAGTTAGTCTAGTGCTTGTTTTGCAAGCATGAGGACTAGAGTTTGCTCTCCAGAAGCCGTGTTTTAAAGAATAGTACCTGACTCCATTTTGACACTTCCAATCTGAAGAGTCAGTGAATAATATAGCTGCCATATAAACACAATAAAAATATGAGGATGGATGAGTTACTGCTAGTGAAATCACAATGGCATCAAATGTAAGGATGAAATTGTTGCCCAATATGCATAATATTTATAAAGGTTATCAATAGCAGAATTATTAGAGAGAGAGAGAGAGAGAGAGAGAGAGAGAGAGAGAGAGATAGCTCTGCACTTATTAACACTTGCTGCTTCTACAGAGTATTCAAGTTCAGTTCTTAGCACTCTCAACAGGTAGCTCCCAAATTCTGTCACTCCATCTCCAGGAGTCTAACATTTTCTTCTGGCCCAATTGGACCCACATACACTTACCTAGACATGTCCACCCCGAATGAAAGTAAAGTGTAAAATATAATGGATAAATGAAACTGTGGATGCTGTTTTGCTGGTTCAAAAAAAGCTGAAATATAATTGTATTGGTGGATGAGAATAACAAAGGGTATTTTGTAGAATTATGAATATGTGGGCTTCCTCTCCATGAGTGTAAACTCACAAAGAAATGTAGAATTTCAAGCCCCAAATTACACTTACTAAGAATTAGTTGCTTCCATAACGATTTTGAATTTTAATACCTTAACATAACCTTAAAAATTGATTATCACACATGGGTTCTATGTAAATAATTCATAAACAGTTTAATTGTGTGAAATGGTTTTCTCATCATGTTAAAATGGAGATATAAGTCAGTTTCTGAGATATAAGTCGTCACTGAGGGTTGTGGGTTGCCCAAGACATGACTTTGAACCCTCTGTATGGATGCCAAGGCACTGACAATAGGCAAAGGGTCTCAATATAGGAATTTCCTTAACTCAGATTATGTGATTCAAGAACGTGATTCAAAAGTGATTGAATGATTCAAATAGGGAGCAATGTCTCTTTTGTTTACTTTATGAAGTCACAATAGGCTTAGAGGTTTCTGTGCTTAACCATATGCATCATGGGAAATATTGATAAGGATACTTGGAGCAGAAAATCAAGAGAATATTTTGAATACTATCTACCACATGCTCTCTGTATGTGCCTGCGCACATCTATGTGTGTGAGCAAGTATGTGTGCAGGTATGTATGTATGAATGCATGCATGCATGCATGCATGTATGTATGTAGGTAGGTATGTAAACATATGTATGTGTTTGTATATTCCTCCCTAAAGGAAAACTGAATGATCAAGAAAACCTATGAGATCAGGCATGCCAGGCATTTAAAACTAGTTTTTTTTTATAATTATCCGTAAGAAAGGAGCTGAATGTCAAGTACCTTCTCCTGAAATATAGGCTTGTATCAATTTGCTTCACTGTTTTGTTTTGTTATCATTGACAGAATTCTTGATTTTCTCAAGAGTATGCTGTTTCTTCTTTTTATCTGCTGTTGGTTTGCAGACTGCTCACCTGATTCATGATTTGCACAAGAGAAAGTAGTAGCAAGAGACTGTTTTGTATTGACATCTTTAAGAGAACTGCAAACACCATGTTGCCAGGAAAAAAAATAAAAATAAAAGCCAGAAACTGAAAGAAGGGAGAGGAGAGAAAATAATAATATTCAACGGGAATGTTTTTTTTTTAGGAATAATCCCTCTTCTACAGTAGAATATTGATGTCCGTAAATATTGCAGGAAATTAATTCACACACTTGATAACGACTGAAAAGTTGGATGTCAAAACTGAGGTCTTGCCCTGCATAACAGATTGATGTAGTTAGCATTCTCAAGGAAGAAAGGAAATAGAATTCTAACAAAAGCTGGACTGTGTGACTAATATTCTGGAATTGTAGTGCACGGAACACTCTCATGCAGGAAATGAAAAAGGAAAAAGGCAGCCAGGATCCTAACTTTTCACCGAGGTAGTGAGATGTGCAAAGAGAGAAAATAGATCACTTCCAAATTAACAGTCTGCACTTTAGAGGAAAAGCGAGGCTTCCTCCAAAATGAATTATTTGGGACCACATTTCAAAAAAGAAAAAACAATTTTCATCTAGGCAATAAGCATTTTAAAAGGTAAATTAATGTCTTCAAGGAAACAAAATACAGCCCATGAGGAAAATGTACTCCAGTGGGAGAGTGGTTATGTCTTTGTCAACATGCCTTGCAATGTCGGATTCTGAGAGAATTTGTTGTACCCATAGACTTAAAATAGCCTGTTATATTTTAAAAGTATTCTTCAATTATTCATGCATTTAAACTGTTTTTAGACCATACCACCATCTCTAATTCCTGCTTTATTCTTCCCCAACTTCTAGTCATCATCACCAGAGTCACTGCATCCTCTTGATCTTATTTTTTCTCTTCTTCTTCTCTTTTAATCCCAAGTTACTGCAGCACATGTGTGCCGATTGTCAAGTATAATGCTATAGAGAGTGGGCAACTGACTGTGGGCTAAATCATTGAAGGAAACTGATACTCCTTCTGCCATTGGCCAGTAACTGCTATTTGTTCCTCAACTAGGGCTCAAGCATTCTGAGTGTCTCTTTTTTCTAAGTTGTAGTGTTGACAGGCATTTTCTTGTACAGTTCACCATGGCTGAACCACGGTCTTTCAATGTTAGTATTAAGCGTCTATCTACCCTAGGTCTTGCATATAAGGTTTGTGTCTTCAAATGAAGTGCCTTTATAAAACTCAACTTTCCTGGTTTGTTTGCATGTGAGCACATGCACACACATACTTATATTCACCAAATATCTTCTGGCTGCTTTTCATCCACTGAACCATAGAGAAGACAGAATAGAAGACTGTGGAAATTTATGGAGACCTAACTTTACAAATATAAGATATTGCTGAGGCTATAATGAGAGTTGCTTTAAAATATTTATTTAAAAGCCACTGGATCAGTTTTGTGCTGTCAGTTCCACTACATCCTCATGGCTGAATGTGGCCAGGTTGTATTACATTCATGGAGATTCCAAAGTGTGCTTCCAAGTAGCATATTCATTCTTCCACTGTTCTGTCTATGTTTTCTTTTTAGATTCCATGGCCCAGGATTTCATCTTCACTCATTTCCTTGGTGCTTGAGACAAAACCTGCATCTCTCCTTGATGTATATTCTGCATTTAGCGTCAATCATTGTAACGTGTTTTCATGAAGAACACCCAAATCATAGATTTGTACCAACGTAGAGTGCTTTGGAACTGATTCTAAGAAACTCTCTCTTAGTTCTCCTGTTGCTGTGATAAAATATCCTGCAAAATTAACTTAGCAGAGGAAAGGTTTATTTGGGCATTCATTCAGGGTACAATTCATCTTAACGGGAAGGTCCTGGCAGCAGGATCTTGAGACAGCTGCTCTAGTCAAACACACAGTCAGGAACTTGAATGATGAATACTTGTATTCAGTCCATTTTCACCTACTTAAATAATCCAGGATCACAGCCCAGGAAATCCTTTCATCCTCTCTGGATATATCTTCCCACTTGAGTTAACTAAATCAAGATAATCCCCGGCAAGCATTCCCAGTGGCCTGCCTCCCAAGTGATTCTTGATTTCATAAAGTTGACGACTGAGATTACCCATCACAAACTCCTAGTGACAATGTTTGACATGGAATGAAAGACCAATAAATGTAACGTTGAGCACATTAGTGCCATGGGTGAGCAGAATTTTTTTTTTCTGGTAAGTTCCAAGGAACAAATATAATACGGCTCAATGATAGTGTGGGCACTATGGCTGTGCACTGAGGTGAGCAAGATAGACTTGGTGCATGGTTAAAACCCGTCTTACCGGCATTAGTTGTCAAGCACTTATGTGGATTCAGTGCAAGTATGATAAGATACAGGGATCACATCTGGAGTTGAAGTACCAATCATGACCTCGTTAAAGACCTCTCTATAGAGAGATGTAAAGAGTATAGAGCTCTTGAGAGTCCTTCCTGTTCTTGCAGAAAACCTGAATTCAGTTCCCAGCACACATATCAGGAAGCTTACAACTGCCAATAACTCAAACATCAGGGACTACAACACTCTTTTCTGGCCTTCTTAGGCACATCCACATACATAGTGCACATACATACACTCTCAGCATGTACGGGCACACACACACACACACACACACACACACACACACACACACACACACACAATTAAAAATGGAGGCTGATGAGATGACTAAGAAATTAAGCATGCTTGGTGCTCTTGTATATGAGCCTGTTTCATGGCCAAACACCTAAATTAACTGACTCACAATTGCCTGCAACTCCAGTTGCAGGGTTTCTGTCACTATCTTCTGCCCTCCTAGTTACCTGCATGCACATACAGACAAATACATATACAAAATAGGATGGTAATTTCAAAGCTTTAAAAATTCCATTTAGGCAATTTTACAATTACTATCTACTCTACATATGATTTTATAGTTTACAACTCTTAAAAATGTTATTGACAGACTTAAGTGGAACAATTAGTTCAAGCAGAGCTGTGTAAGTACCCGGTAGGGGAGGCCATCTAGCATGCAATCTTCAGTTATTCTGGCTGTTTAAAACACCTGATATTTTCAACCAAGCCCTAATAGCAGTATGAACAATGGAGAACAATTCTCTAAGCATCACAGTTTTATAAGGCACAGAAGTATTCATTACTAAGTATAGGAGACATATAAAAAGGTTCTCTGTACACAGAGGACATGTTCCCTGAATTCTCATAAGGGCAAAAGTCATCTCTTTGAGAGATGTCAGAAATATTTTCTACCTGAAGGTAGTAAATGAAAGATACATAAAAACATAAAACGATATTTACAAAATTAATGGACATGAAATTTATAAACTATTCACACAACACTCTGAAAAATGTTAGTACAGTTTTCTTATATACACCACAGCACAAGTATATTGTCAATTTAATATTACTACAACCAAGAAAATGTGAACAAACTGCAAACACACAGACACACACACACACACACACACACACACACACACACACAGAGAGAGAGAGAGAGAGAGAGAGAGAGCACAGAGATGTATTCATAGAAAAATAATACACACACAACACACGCACAAATATGCACATATGTACACACATATATGAGTACACAAACAAGCAGTTTTAGAATTATTTTGCTGTTGTTAGACATAAGGTTAATATAAAGCTGGCTTTCCTTATCACAAACAAAACACTTGTGCACCTGGGTAACTTCTCCAGGACATCAAATCCATTTGGAGTGCTTGAAGTCTTCAGGTGGCTGAAAAAGTAACTACTATGAGCTGGTATTCCTACAATTCTAGAATACAGTTGAGATGGTTGGTAGGGTGCTGAGTGTCGTAACTACATTTGGCTACTGTACCTGAGTTCTTGTATCTACTACTCTTCTTCACCCTAGTGCTTTCCAACTACACACTCTGAAGACAACAACAATTAGAGGGGAATGGGGCCATAGATCTCTTTAGAATATTCCCTGATGCTTAGCTTTGTTAATTTCCTTGGGGCAAGTTCAGTATTGGTCAGCAGGGTATCTCCTACCAGCAAACAGCAACCCATCAAACAGCAAAATCAGTAGCAGGGACCAGCAGCAGCAGTGGCAGGAGGAGCAGCAGATGCCACCACCTCTCAGTACTCTGACATTTTAAACCTGCTTGAGAGTCCTCAGGATTCTAAATGTAAGCTATCTTCAGCCAGCAAAATCAAATCCTTGACAGAGCATAGGAGAAATCACAGTGAACTGCTGTGGACAATCTGAACCACCCTTATATCCCACACCTGGAATTACAATGCAAACATATTTTTAGCAAAACCCAAATTCTCACTACAGAGTGTGATGAAGTTTTGTTTGTTTCTTCTTCTTCTTCTTCTTCTTCTTCTTCTTCTTCTTCTTCTTCTTCTTCTTCTTCTTCTTCTTCTTCTTCTTCTTCTTCTTCTTCTTCTTCTTCTTCTTCTTCCTCCTCCTTTTCTTCTTCTATGTCAATTTTCCTTTGTTAAGTTTATCATTGAATGCAATGCATTTGGATCATAACCACACTACTACCTGCTTCCCACTACTCCAAGGTGGGTTTCTCTATATTTTCTTTACAGCTACAAATCATAATTTTTGATAACTCACTGAGTCCATCTGCTGAATCTCATTGTTACATGAGTGTAGTACACTATCTACTGGAACTTGGGCATCCTATTATGTGCCGAGTGTCTGAAGAACAGCATTTCCAAACCACACAATATCTCTCCTGTTTTCTATTTCACTGGCTCATTTTTTTTCTCCCATTGACATATTTCCAGAGGCTTCGTTGATGATAAAAGGTGAAGTGACCTCTATGAGGTCTGTAAAAATGATTCAGGATGGTCAAGTTTGGGTGAAACCCAAGACATTATTTTTTTTCTTTTTTTCGGACCTGAGGACCGAACCCAGGGCCTTGTGCTTGCTAGGCAAGCACTCTACCACTGAGCTAAATCCCCAACCCCCAAGATATTATTTTTAAGAGAATAACGAGTAAATGAAATTTTACAGGTAGCTTGGAGGCAAACTCAGTATTAGCAAAGAGTTAAAATAGTGTAACTGAAGGTTTTAGTTTTCATATATTTTATTTTTTCATTATTGTATTTATTATTCATTTTACACCCTGACCACACACAGACCCCTTTTTCCATTCATTCTCACACAGAGCCTCTATCTACCAAAATTTTCCTTCACCTCTGAAAAGGGGGAGATCCCCTTCCATCATGTACCAACCCAATCTAGCATCTCAAATCACTGCAGAGGTAACTGAAGATTTAAAATGAAGAAAGTAGTTCCTTTCACTTTACAAAGAAAGAAACCAAAAGTAAATTTGGAAGTATTGAAATCATGAAAGCTATTAAGAACAAAAAGCAAAAGCAAGCAAGCATTTACTTGTTAGATTACAGCTACAAAGCAGAGCATATTTTGATTATACCTTTAATTTTTTCCACAAAGAAGTGCATTGGTACAGATCGCTTTACATAAACATTACTTTTCCTTTCACATTACCTTACTTCTAAAACATTTTTGACTCACCTTCCTCACAAGGATGTTATTTCTTTAAACTAAAAGTTCTAGAATAGCAAAAATGATGACTGAGTTGTACTTTCCTCGATGGTCTATGCGAACACAGACATGGCTCATAGGGTTGCAGCTTTGTGGAACTTTTTGGTAAGAGTTCCCATTAAACACTGTGTGGTAGCAGAGGATTGTTATCCCAGCTTTGAAGATGGGGGACAGAAAGATCCATGAGACTCTCTGGTCAGTCAGCTTAGCTAAATGTCCTTGAGGGAGAGAGTGACCCTGTCTCTAATTACAAGGTAAATAAAACCTGATGAAAAGCAATAGGTTTACTGTTGGCCTCCAAATACACACAGAGAGAGAGAGAGAGAGAGAGAGAGAGAGAGAGAGAGAGAGAGAGAGAGAAAAGAGAGAGCTGACTCAAAAAGACCACATGGACACATATAAAGATTATTACATCAAAAATTAAATAGGTTTTTAAGAACCTGCAATTATCTATTAAAACACAAACTCGAACAGAAAGATGCTTATCGAACAAAAATGTTAGGGTAATATGTCTCAAAATATAGAGATTTTGTGAAAATAGTTCATTTATATGCAGCAGAAAACAAGAACAGGCTGTCTCAATTTGAGAAGCATTATCGAGTTCCTACCAAGGCAGTTATTGGCAGAGATTAAGAAACTACAGCAATTCTAATATTTTGCAAAAATGAAGGCTCAATTAATGAATCTGAAGGTAGGTGTGTCACTCGGGATTCCTACTTCTTTTCCTTTTCCAGAGGGGAGTAAAATAGAAGTTATATTAGGGAATTGTCCTTGACAGGCCATTTAGAAAGAAGCAATTCTCTACATTTTAATTAAACAGAGGAGATAGATCTGTGAAGTGAGCATGTATCATTAGAGCAATCATTTCAAAAATTAGATACTTTCTTCTCTATTCTAAGATTTATGAAATAATTAACAATTCTAAATTTTCCAGACTTACCTCAAAATCAAATTGCTGTACTTGGGCAGAGTATTGCATGGCTGCTTATGCAAACCACCACTTGGAAGGTGAGGTAGGAGGATCTGCAGTTCAGGGTCATCTTTTCTATTGTATAGCAAGTTCAAGGTCAACCATGGATTGCATGAGATACTCTATCAAGAAACAAAGGAAAAATATACAAATAAATCTGGTATACATTAATAAGTTGCCCAGCTTCCATACACTGGGTAAAATATCTCTGAGATCCCAAATTTTGACAAGATTTATTTTATTCTGGGTATGTTAAGTTGCTCCTGTCTGAACATAGACCTCAGGTGTATCATGAGGGCAGACAATGGCAAATATAAATATATTATTGTGTAAGCAAATGAGTGTATGTATGGAAGTATTGTTATGAAGACTACCCACACATTGCCTCGTGTTCATTCTCTCATGGCTGTAGAATGCGTAATGCTATGATTTCATAGATTTTCATCTCACTGCACAGGAAACTGACTCCCAGAGAATTAAGCATCACAGGCATGGCTTGAACACCCCAGAATCACTACTGCAGCCTAATCAAGCACAGAGAATTCTGGGTCCTTGCCTGTATACTTCAATCTCTGAACAACAACAGCAGCAACAACAACAACAACAACAACAACAACAACAACAACAACAACAACAACAACAACAAAACCCTTAAACCATTTTGCCAGGGTGAAATCAATTGTAATCCTCCTATCATAAGTCTATTACAACCTGCAGGTTGAGATTTTGAGTCATCTTTATCCCAACTCTTTGGTAGAGCTTAATGGAGTTAGTTATTTCTTCTCTCTTTGCCCCATTATTCCTGATTCTAGAACAACTTGACCACTTCAGCTCGGCTATTGTCAGGTGATGGCCCCTTCTTTCATTCACTTCCTGAATTCTTTTGATAGAAAAGAAATGTGGGTACTTCTTTTTTTTTAAATTGTAAACTATATTTTATTGTATTATCACAATCCAATTTATATATTAAATAATGCTATAATATAAATCATTTACTATAATTTTAAAGAGAAGAAAACCAGGCAAATTTTCAGGTTACGAAACTCCTCTCACAAAGCAAATTTTTTAATTGTTTTTTTTAATTTATTTACATTTCAAATGTTAACCACCTTCCTGTTTTCCTCTCCTCAACCCCCCACTATCCCATCCCCTCTTCCTGCTGCATCTACAATGCTGTTGCCCATCCACCCACTCCTGCCTCACAGCCTTAGCATTTCCTTATGTGCCTCTGCAGGGCCAAAGGCTTCCCCTCCCATGGATACCAGATAAGGCCATCCTCTGATACATATGCAGCTAGAGAATGGATCCTCCCTGTGTACTCTTTGGTTGATGGTTTAGAATCTGGGAGCTCTGGTTTTTTTGTTTTTGTTTTTTTTTTTTTTTTTTTTGATTAATATCGTTCTTCCTATGGGGTTGCAAACACCTTCAGCTCCTTCAGTCTTTCCCCTAATTCCTCTATTGGGGTCCCCCTGCCCAGTCCAATGCTTAGCTGTGTTGTTTATTTTGCTTTTTATTTTTTTGAGATTATAATATAATTATCACATTTTTCTTTGACAATCCTCCCCTCAAACCCTCCCATATACCCATTCTACTCTCCTTTAAAACTCTGCCATTGCCTCTGACTAATTAATTGTTATTGTTTTCATATATGAATATACATATATGTACCAAACATAACCTGTTCAGTCTATAAAATGTTACTTGTATGTGTGTTTTTAGCAATGGTCATCTGGTACTAGATGATCAATTGGTGTACGTTTTCTTGAAGACTTCTACTTCTCTAGCTCTCAACTTTCCTCAGTTGCCTAGAGTTCTTTGGAAGGCTAAAACCTCATGGTTTTTTCCCTGTCCACTTTGGCATGTCCATCAGTGTAATCCTTATTCAGTTAAAGTTGGGCAGTCATGTTGGTGAGACTTTACAGGTTCCGTTTCTGGCATTACTAGGAGACACAATCTCAAAGCAAACACCTGGATCCTTTTTCTTATAATCTTTCCACCTCATTTCCTGTAAAGTTCCATGATTCTTTGGCACGGGAGTGGTTTGTAAGTGTATTCATTGAAGTTGTGCTCCAAAGCTCTTGAGTGTGATTAGCTGTGGTTTTTCTTTCTTTCTTTTTTTTTCTTTTTATATTGGATATTTGTTTATTTAATTACATTTCAAATGTTATCCCCTTTCCTGGTTTTCTTTCTGGAAACTTCCTATCCCATCATCCCTCCCCCTGATTCAATGAGGGTGTACACTGTGGTATTGAGCCTTCCCAGGACCAAGGGCCTCTCCTCCCATTGATGTCTGACAAGGCATCATATGCTACATATGTGTCCAGAGCCATGGGTCCCTCCATGTATACGCTTTGGTTGGTAATTTAGTCCCTGGGAGCTCTGTGAGGTCTGTTTGGTTGGTATTGTTGTTATTCCTATGTGTTGCAAACCCCTTCAACTTCTTAGTCCTTTCTCTAACTCCTCCATTAGGGGCCCTGTGCTCAATCCAATGGTTGTCTGCAAGCATCTGCCTGTGTATTTGTAAGGTTCTGGCAGAGTCTGTCAGGAGAAAGCTATAAAAGGCTCCTGTCAGCAAGCACTTCTTGGCATTCCCAATAGTCTCTGAGTTTGATGTCTCTATATGGGATGGATGCCCTGGTGGGGCAGACTCTGGATGGCCTTTTCTTTAGTCTCTGCTCCACACTTTGTTCCGTTTCCTCCCTTGAGTATTTTGTTCCCCCTTCTAAGAAGGACTGGAGCTGTGGTTTCTCTATACTGGTATACATCTTTTGGGAAGTTTTCCTTGATGAGGAATGAAAAGTATGCTTATCAATGGACATAAAGACAAATGTTGAGATTATTTTTAGGGATTAGACTGGCTAAGTAAATTAAGGATTATAAATTCTCCCACAATAACTACATCTTCACTGGCTGTTTTCCAATAGCAGCCATGATGTCTCTCTTACTGAGCAAGTCTTAAGCCCAATTAGAGTTGTTGGTTATCCCCAGGATATGGATGCCACTACTAAACTCCCTAGGGTTATCAAGTTATGCTAATTATGGATGTGATTCACAGGCATCACAGCAGAATATGACTGCTAGATGCCTCCCTCCTTTAGAACCTCAAATGTTAATTTCTGCTTCCATGAAAGCTAGTCAGAAGAGAGGAGACATTCTGATCAGATCTAGCTCAGGAATATCTGGGCTACATTTCAGAAGTGTATGATGTCTTTAGCAATAGGGGCTTACTTTATACCTCTTAGGGGACAAACAAGATCAATAGAAATAGACTTTCTGTTTTGGAAATCTCTTTTACAGCTCAGCCAACAACTTAGAAAAAGGCTTCTCACATCTGGTATTTGTCGGTATTTTGATTATTTGCTTGTCGTTGTTTGTTTGTTTGTTTGTTTGTTAGATGATATTTGGCCCTTATAGGGACCACTGTCCGTCTAGATGGAGAAAGTTCATTAAAACTACATATGCACATTTATACACAGAATTACATGTACTATAAGCCTTTTAAAGGCAAATAGTTAACAGTATGGTTCCTTGAAGCTTTTCCAGACATTCTCATTTTATTATCCTCCTCCTCCTTCTCTCCTCCTGTATTTACCTCCAGCCCCATTCCTAGGAGTCTCTTCTTTCTCATTTCCCTTGCCGGATCACTCCTGCCATGCTACTCACAACGCCACAGCTACTGAATTCCCCAGCAATGGCCCTGTTTTGCTTTTCTGTTTTTTTTTTTTTTTTTCTATTAGTACCAGCTATGTACTATCAGCTGAAGATTTCTATCTAGGAGTCTCCAATGAAAGAAGATATGTGATATCTGTCTTTCTATGTATAGATTACCTCAGTAAATATGATCATTTTCATATCTATCCATCTACCCATAAAGTGAATTTTATGTCCGAATTGTATAACATAGTGTGTATGTACAATATTTTCATTATACATTTTTGGCTGGGTGACAGTTCTGGCTATCCTAGGACTTGCTTTGTAGACCAGGCCAGCTTCAAACTCACTGAGATCTACCAAACTGTGCCTCCCAAATTCTTGGATTAAAGGTGTTGACCAGCAGTGCACAGAATTTGTAGATTGTCTATGTTTTTATTGGATATTTTAAGTAATGTTATCACCTATTCCAGTTCCCCACTCTCCCATCCACCTCCTCCTGCTTCTATAAGGATGTTCCCTCTCCCACCCACTCACTCCAAACTCAATACCTTGGCATTACCCTACACTGGTGTATCAAGCCTTCACAGGACCAAGGGCTTCTCCTCCTATTGATGCGAGACAATGCCATCCTCTGCTACATATGCAGCTGGAGCCATTGGACCATCCATGGGTACCCTTTGGTTGGTGGTATAGTCCCTGGGAGCTCTGGGGTATCTGTTTGTTTAGCACTGCTGTTCTTCCTATGGGGTAGCAAACCTGTTCAGCTCCTTCAGTCCTTTCTCTAATTGGGGTTCCGGTGCTCAGTCTGTTGGTTAGCTGCAGGCATCCTCATTTGTATCGGTAAGGCTCTGGCAGAGAGTCTCAGGAGACAGCTATATCAGGCTCCTGTCAGCAAGCACTTCTTGGCATTAGCAATAGTGACTGGATTTGATGTCTGCATGTGGGATAAATCCCCAGTTGGGGCAGTCACTCGATGGCTTTTCCTTCAGTCTCTGCTGTACTATTTATCCCTGTATTTTGTTTAGACAGGAGCAATTCTGGGTTTAAATTTTGAGAAGGGTGGGTGGCCCCATCACCCAACCTGGGACCTTGCCTAACCTCTGTATACGGTCCCTACAGATTCTCCCTCCACTTTATTTGGCTTTCAGGTTAATCTCATTCCTTTTGGGTCCTAGGAGTCTCTTGCTTTCTTGACATCTGGGACTTGCTGGTGGCTAACCTCAGTTCCCTATCCCCCATTGCTACACACCTCTGTTCATCTTCCTGACCCTCTGTATATCACCCCCATCTCCTGTCTCCTCTCATACCTGATCCTGCCTCCTTTTCCTATCCCTCTCCTCACTTCCTCCCAAGTCGCTTCCACCCTATATCTCCTGTGAGTATTTTGCTAACCCTTTTGAGAAGGACTGAAGCTTCCTTATTCTTGAGCTTCTTGGTCTGTGAATTGTAACTTGGGTATTATGAGCTTTTGGGCTAATAACCACTTATCAGTGACTACGTACCATATGTGTTGTTTTGTGATTGGGTTACCTCAATCAGGATGTTATTTTCTAGTTCCATCCATTTGTCTAAGTATTTCATGAAGTCATTGTTTTTAATAGCTGAGTAGTACTCCATTGTGTAAATGTACCAAATTTTCTGTATCCATTCCTCTTTTGAAGGACATCTGTGGTGTTTCCAATAAATAAGGCTGCTATGAACAAGTGGAACATGGGTCCTTGCTTTGTGTTGGAGCATATTTTGGGTGTATACCCAGGAGTCATGTAGCTGAGTCCTCAGGTAGTACTATGTCCAATTTTCTGAGGAACCTCCAGACTGTTATCCAGAGTGGTTGTACCAGCTTGCACTCCCACCAACAATGGAGGACTGTTCCTCTTTCTCCACATCCTTGCCAGTATGTGTTAACTGAGGTTTTGATATTAGCCATCCTGACTGGTGTGAGGCAAAATCTCAGGGTTGTTGTTGATTTTAATAAGATGACCAGTTTTACTATATTAATCCTACTAACCCATAAGTGTGGAAGGAGTTCTTTTCTTTTCTGATATCTTTCTCGGTTTCTTTAGTTTCTTAAAGATTTATAATACAAGTGTTTCTCTTGCGTGGTTATAAATACTCACAAGATATTTTAATTTATAAAATTATTGTTTCTCTGATTTCTTTCTGTCTATTTATTCTTTGTCCATATAAAGTATTGTGTGATAATTTTTTAATCTGCTACATTGTCAGTGTTTCTTTATCAGTGGTAGATGTTTTCTGGGTTTCCATATGTTGAACTATCCCTGCATCCCTGGGATGAAGCCTACTTGATTATGATGGATGATTGTTTTGATGTTTTCTTGGATTTGGTTTGTGAGAATTTTATTGAGTATTTTTGCATTGCTATTCATAAAGGAACTTGGTCTTAAGTTCTCTTTCATTGTAGGTTCCTTGTGTGGTTTAGGTATGAGCATAATTGTGGCTTCATGGAATGAATTGGATCATGTGCCTTCTGTTCCTATTTTGTTTTATAGTTTGAACACTATTGTTATTAGATGTTCTTTCAAGATCTGATAGAATTCTGCACTTAACCCATCTGGTCCTGGGCTTTTTTTGGTTGGGAGACTTTTAATGACTGCTTCACTTTCTTTAGGAATTTTGGACTGTTTAGATGGTTTATCTGAACCTGATTTAACTTTGGTATCTGGTATCTGTCTAGAAAATTGTCCATTTCATCCAGATTTTCCAGTT
Organism: Rattus rattus; assembly: GCF_011064425.1. Classification (NCBI taxonomy): domain Eukaryota; kingdom Metazoa; phylum Chordata; class Mammalia; order Rodentia; family Muridae; genus Rattus; species Rattus rattus. The sequence goes on along the minus strand of NC_046163.1, from coordinate 16,182,821 downwards.
CTGTTGTAGTAGGATTTCCTTAGTTTCTTTTGTTATGTCTCCCTTTGCATTTCTGATTTTGTTAATTTGATACTCTCTGTGCACTCTGGTAAGTCTGGCCAAGGGTTTATCTCTCTTGCTGATTTTCATTTGATTTTGTTGACTCTTGTTTAGTTCTGTTTGTTTCTACTTGGTTGATTTCATCCCTGAGTTTAATTATTTCCTGCCATCTACTCTTCTTGGATGTATTTACTTCTTTTTGTCCTAGGGCTTTTGGGTATGCTGTCAAGCTGCTAGTGTATGCTTTCTTCAGTTTCTTTTTAGAGGCACTCAGAGCTGTTAGTTTTCCTCTTAGCATTGCTTTCATTGTGTCCCATAAGGTTTGGTATGTTGTGCCTTCATTTTCATTAAATTCTAAAAAGTCTTTAATTTCTGTCTTTATTTCTTCTTTGACCAAGTTGGCATTGAGTAAGCATTATTCAGTTTTCATGTGTATGTGGGCTTTCTGTTGTTTATGTTGTTATTAAAGACCAGCCTTAGTCTGTGATGATGTGATAGGATGCATGGAATTACTTCTATCTTCTCATATATGTTGATGCCTGTTTTGTGACTGATTAAATGGTCAATTTTGGAGAAGGTACCATGAGGTGCTGAGAAGAAGGTATATCCTTTTGATTTAGGATGGAATGTTCTATAAATATCTATTAAATCCATTTGGCTCATAACTTCTGTTAGTTTCACTGTGTCTCTGTTTAATTTCTGTTTTCATGATCTGCCTATTGATGAGAGTGGTGTGTTGAAGTCTCCCACTCTTATTGTGTGATGTGCTATGTGTGCTTTGAGCTTTAGCAAAGTTTCTTTTATATACATGGCTGCCCTTACATTTGTAGAATACATGATCAGAATTGATAGTTCATCTTGGTAGGTTTTTTTTGATGAGTATAAAGCTTATTTCCTTATCTTTTTGATAACTTTTGGTTGAAAGTCAATTTTCTTCAATATTAGAATGGTTACTCCAGCTTGTTTCTTGGGACCATTTTCTTGGAAAAGAATTTTCCAGCCTTTTAATCTGAGGTAGTGTCTCTCTTTGTCACTGTGTTTCCTGTGTGCACCAAAACGCTAGATCCTGTTTATATATCCAGTCTATTATTCTGTGTTTTTTGACTGGGAAATTGAGGACTGAAGAAGATGAAAGAATTTTTAACCTCTTAGGAATAACAACAATATCAACCAATCAGATCCCCCAGAGCTCCCAGGGACTAAACCACCAACCAAAGTGTACACTTGGAGCAACCCATGTCCCCACTAGCATATGTAGTAGAGGATGGTCTTGTTGGGTATCAATGGGAGGGGAGCCTCTTGATCCTGTGAAGACTAGATGCCCCAGTATAGGGGAAGGCCTGGGCAGGGAGATGGGAGGGAGTGGGTGCATTGTTGGGGAGCACCCTCATAGAAGCAGGGGGAGAGGGAAGGGATAGTGGTTTTCAGGAAGGAAAGAAGAAAAGGGGATAAAATTTGAAATGTAAATAAAGAAAATATCCAATAAAATAAAAGAAAAAAGTTTTCTGGCAAATATTTTCTGAGTCTTTTCTGTATAAAATTATAATATGGAGAAAACAATATATTAACTTACTCCTTTCTGCTTGCATCAATTTAAACATTAATTTTCTTATTGTTCTAGTTACAGTATTAGGTACTATATTGGAGAATGTAGATATAGCTTTGTTCCTCATTTTAATAGAAATGTTTTGAGTTTCTCACTATTTAGATTGATATTGGCTATGTGTTGCTATAAATCTTTTAATTATGGTGAGGTATGGTCTTTGTATCCCTACTCTCTCCAGGGCTTTTTTTTTTTTTTTTACAAAGGAATGACATATTTTGTTAATGGCTTTTTCTGCATCTAATGAGAAGATCATTTGAGTTTTGTCCTGTTTGATTACTTGGTGGATTGTATTTATCAATTTTTATATCTTGAACCATCCATGAATCTTTGGGGTGAGTTCAACTTGACCCTGTTGTACAATTTATTCAAGTGGTATTCTCAGATTAAGTTTGCACATATTTTGGGAATTTTGGTCTTTATTTTGATATGCAACATCTGTTTATAAATGTTTGCTGGATATTTGTTTGGTTTACGTATCAGAGTAATTATGACCTCATAAAAAGAACTAGGAAATGTTCTTTGAGCTTCTATTTTGCAGAATATTTTGAAAACAATATAGATTAATTCTTTGAAGATGTGGTTGAATTCTGTGTTGAATCTATCTGGCCTGTGTTTTTTGGTTAGGAAACTTTTAACTGCTTTTAACTTTAACTGTTTCTATTTTATTATGGGTTATGAGTTTTCTAATTTGCTTATTTGATTTTGATTAATTTTATGATTTAATATTAACTTTGGTACATTATACAAAATCAAATAATTCCTCAATTTGGTTTATGTTTTCTAGTTTGAGTTGGTACATTATTCTAAACTGTGACCTTATGATTCTCTGTGCATCCTTGGTGTCCGTTGTAATGTGCTCTTCCTTCTGTAAATTTAATAACTTGGAACTTCTTTATATCTCTTTTAAATTGGCTAAAGTTTTAAAAATCTGTTTGATTTTCTCCAAGAACCAATGGTTGAATTCATTCTTTGCATTGTTTGTTCCTATTTCCTTGATTTCAGCCCTGGATTTGATCATTTCTTGCCATTATCTTTTTCGGTGTTATTCTTCCTGTTGTTTTCAAGCCCTCAGATGAGCCACTAAGTAGATGATGGTGTGAGATCACTCCAACTCTTCCAGGAAGTTAGGAGCCACCTTCCTTGTTTCCCATGGGTTAGGGTGTGCTCTGCTATTATCTTTATTCAGTTATATAACACTTTCAATTTTCCATCTTTCTTGTTTCAATTTTATTCAAAGGTGAGTTGTTTAGTTTCCATGAGTTTGTGTACTTTCTCTTTTAATAGATCTCCAACTCTTATCAGTGGTAATGAGCAAATGTAGGTTATTATTTAAATTCTTTTGTCACTGTTCCGATTTGCTTTGCATCTGTATGTTTGGTCAAATTTGCAGGAATTTCTACGGGCTTTTTAGAAGAAAAGCTGTACATTTTTGGTTGTTTGAGGGAAAGTCCTGTAAATATGTTAGATACTTTTAATGTATGATATCATTTAACTCCAGCATTTCTGTTTAGTTTTTGCCTGGATAACCTGCCTGTTGGCAAGAGTGGAATATTGACGTCAGACATTGTCACTGCATAAAAATCAATATGTGATTTGATACAGTAGTGTTTCCTTTAAGACTGTGGGTGCTCTTGTGTTGAGTATATACATGTTTAGAATTGCAATGTCATCTTGGTGATTTTTTTTCCTTTGATGATTATGCAGGTGCCCTTCCCTGTCTCTTCTGATGAGTTTTGGCTTGAAATGTATTTGTCAGGTAATGAAATAGCTGCACCTACCAGATTCTTTAATTCATTTGCTTGGGATACTATTTTCCTATCCCTTTACACTGAGTTGATGATTATTCTTCATGGTGAATTCTGTTTCTTGGATGCACGAGACAGAAGGCTTCAGTTTGCTAATCTAATCTGTTAGCTTATGTATTTTATTGAGAACTGAAACAATTAATGTTGGAAGTTGTCAATGAGTGGTGTTTATTGATTTCTATTTTTTTCACTTTTGATGTGAGTTTTTCTCTCTCTCTTTTCTTTCTCTTATGTGATTATTTATTCCTTATTGCTTCATCTCTTCTAACTAAGTCTTCCATAGATCCTAATTTGTCCATACAGTAGATATATGTAATGATCATAATTGTCTACTTACTACTGCACTGATGGCCAGTGGAATTCCAGCACAATCACGATACCAAAGTACAGGCACATATCACTTCTTCAGAATGTAAAAGCAGTCCTTGCTCCTCTAATACCCAGAAAGTGGAATTCACACATCCACAACAAAATCAAAGAAAGGCAAAAAATTGTGGTAGACTTGAAATTAGAAAACAAATTAGCTTACTGTCTTCTTTGAGGCTTGTGTGCTTTTATCTACATTCTACCCTTCTCTACTATTTAATAGTACACTTTCTTGGTCTTCATTGTGTATTTTGTAACTTATGTAAATATGTACTTGTATGCATATACATATTATAGGTTGAATTTATGTGAAATATTTTTTCTCGCTATTTCATTCTTAGTTTGGGTTACCTTGCTTAATATTATACATCCTCTATGACCCATTTCTGTGCAAATTTCATGATTCCTTTTGCTTTTGCCTGTTCTCCTAGGGCAGTGACTGTGTTGTCTTTTCTTATAAGCATGTAGAGTCACCACCTCAAACTATTAACTCTATGCAGTTCAGCTACTGCTGAGCTGTTAATGATACCCCTGTTCACTGTAAGTCACCACTGACTGCAAGTATCTGCATAGTGACCTCTTTCTGCATCTATAAATCTGCTCTTTCACCACCACTGTCCATCCTAGAAATTCTGACTTAGAGCTTTTTCTTCATATGCCCCCGTACTAAATTTAATCCTCTCAACTTTGGCTCACTAATTATTTTAAATATTTGATTATGCATGACATGTGGGTCAAGTGCAGGGTTGTTCTGTAAGTCCCTGGATAGATGTGCACGGATGATTGCCCACAATTAAGACACTCACAAGAGACAAAGGAAAAGATTTCCCCAAATTTATCTTCTCAAAGAACAAACTTTCTGTTTGGTTGATTGTTTGTGATATTTCTTTAGTTGATTTCTTCCTGTGTGTTAATGCTTCCCCTCAGTTTACTAATTGTGAGTTTGACATATCTATATTTTCCTAAGATCTTGTCATGTATCATTAGAATAATCATTTACATTATCCTTTATTGTTGTTGTTTTGTTTTGTGAATCATAGCTGATGTCCTTAGAATAGTCTTCCTTAGCTGTATTCCAAAGCTCTGGCTGATTTGTGTTTTTCATACTGATTCAAGTATTGATTATTTTTCCCCTAGTTTGGCTCACAGGTGGTACAAACCCCATTGTTAAGTCTCTATTTCCTGTTGGTATTGGTTTCTTATAGTATTCTCCTGTGATCTCATGAGATACAAAAGGATATTTTAATGTACAATTCTGTCCTTTAGATTTCCTGCTGGAAAGTAATTCAGATGAGTTTTCCAAAGCTAGTCATTTTCTATTTTATCTTCTGGCTCTCATTACCCTTTTCCTTCTATGTCTTAGCACTGCAGCTATAATGTGGCAGAGAAATTCTTTCTTGTTTGTGCCTGTTTTGAGCTACATATGCCAAGTGTATTTAAGCATCCAAATGTCTACATACAAACAACCTTCAAATGTGAGGAATTTTCTGGTACAATTATAATAACAAGGGTTTATTTTTTATGGATTTCTTTTGCGCCACAAGTTTATATCTTGGTTCTTTCTTGCTCATAGATTCTTAGGTGTTGTTTCGTGACTGCATTTTAGAGTTCCTGAATGTTGTTTCCTTGCTTATGTTTCTATGTTGCTGTGTAAGTGTACCATTTTTTCACAGTGGCTTTGATCTTTGTTACTATTACATCTTCTATATCTATTTCATTTTGGCTTGAGTTTTTTATTTCTAACATTTTGTTTTTTTCATTAGTTTTATTCTTATGTTTGTTTGTATTCTTTCCTTATCCATCCTTGTTGGAGATGCTCTCCTTAAGGTGTCTGCCTTTCTCATCTCTTTGTCATCTAGATCTTGATCAAACTTATTCATTTACTTCCATTTTTATTTCTGAGTTATTTGTCTGCTATTTTACTCATTTTTATATATTTAGTTAGGTTATTGGGAAATTATAAATAGGTAAAGGAGTTAGCTTACCTTGATTTAAAAAATAGCTTTATTTCCACACTGTAATTTATAGTATGTGTTGATGGACATCTCTTTCAGTTTTTCTTGTTTGTTTTGATTTTACTTAATGTGAGCCTTTTGCTATGGTGGCTTCTCTTGGAGTTTGACCTGGCACATAGGCTGATAAGTCCTATCTTTAACATTCTTTAAAATCCTTCTCAAACATTGGCATTAATATTTAGGACTCTGTGGCTTTATGCCTCCTAAACCAGTTGAGATTTGGTGTGGACAATTCCTTACATATTCAGGCTTTTCCTTATATCTCTCTGGTCCTCTGAGAGTATGGAGATCAGTTAGACGAAATAGATTCAGCTAGCTGTGCATATTAAGGGGCTCTGATGGATCCTATGTGCCTTGGTCCATATGTACACTGATCCAGCAACCCGGTTGTATTCACACACAGCTGGTCTGTATCACCTTACCAGATGTGGGGTGCAGCTCTACTTGCTGTATCTGTTCATGGCTTCCTTCTTTGCCGATGCTTACACTTCCCTTTCAGGCAGAAGATTGCCTGTGAATTTGAGTCCAAGTCACAGCCAGTTTGTTTCCTGGCAACCAGGATAATTTTCCTTCTAGCCATTAGAGGTGAGGAAGACTTTAGGGTTTGGGAAAATAGAAAATTAGGATCTTGAGTTGAAAAGATGACTCAGTAAGTAAACTACTTATTCTTAGATTTCTTTTCTCTTGGTTGTGATTAAATATCCTGACAAAAGTAACTTAAGGGGTAAAAGTATTTATTTGAATCACAATCTCAAGGTATGGTTCATCATTACAAGTCAAGACTGCAGGAACCTGAAGAAGTTAGTCACATCAGTGAACCAGTATAACTCAAGCAGGGAACAATGGATTAATGTGTGTGTGTGTGTGTGTGTGTGTGTGTGTGTGTGTGTGTGTGTGTGTTGGTGTCCCTGATTTTGGGCGAACCTTGTGACATCAATCAATGTAATCCAGATTCAAATAGGTCTTTAGGTTTTCCTAACCCAGATGACCCTTCATTGAGATTCCTTTGCTAGGTTATTTTAGATTGTATCATGTTGACTACTGAAATGAATCATCACACTGTGTAAACATGAGACCTGGGGTTTTGACCTATACAACTCACATCAAAGTCACATATAGTGGCATAGACCTATAAACCTAGAGCTTCTACAGTGAATTTGAGTCAAGAGAGAGGAGAATCTCCAAAAGCTCACAGTCCAGAGAACCTGAAATACATAGTGATTAACAGCAGGAAATAAGCTCTCAAGCAAGTTAGACTTTGAAATGGCAGCAGAGATTGTCCTCTGGTGTTCAAACATGTATCATGTGCTCCATGGCATATGCACACCCCCAGTGATGGACAGTAATACATGCATAGATACATACATACATACATACATACATACATACATACATACATATATACATACATACACATATATATACACATATTTGTATGTACATACACAGACCTAAACATACACACACATTCTGTAATTTACCTCTGATTCTCCCAGCTGAACGGACTGAGTATATGCCTTCTCTGAACATCATACCCCTAAGGAACCCCAAGAGCATGCTAGGAAGTATAGAGATTCCTTTCTCCAAAATAAGTGTACACAAGTCTCTCCTCTTAAACTTTAGTTCTTCTTACAGTTCTGCTAGGAAAAATTCCTGTTGTTTTCTTGCCACCCTTTCTGTGGGTCCACTGTTTCTTAAATAAATCTAGATGTTAGCTTGTCCAGAGTTACCTGCTTTCACTGGTGGCAATCTGTTTCTGTTTAGTTGACTTGCTGAGCAATGAGAGCATTTACATCTCTTTTATTTTAGATTGTTGTATGTATAGTATGGTGTTATTATAAGTCTCCAAACCACCATTTTGTTAATGCTTTGAGAATAAAACAAGTTCTGTTCATTTGTCCATCTTGGTGACTATGCAAATTGGAATGATGCCCTAATTAATTTGAATATGTGTTTTTATTACTAATTTATGTGCATCTATCTGTGTATATGTTCCACATAGAATGCATGCACATGCCTAAGGAGGCTAGGAAACGATGTTCAGCACCATAGAACTAGAGTTTCAGGTATTTGTGTGTTGCTCGACTTTGGTTATAGGATCAAAGCTTGAGTCTCCTGCAAGAAAAATAATTGGTAATTACTAATGGACCTTCTCCAACTCTGGCAGCTTACTCTTATAGAAAAAAATTATGTAAAGGTTGGAGAAATGGCTCAGCAATGACATTGGAGTGTAAGTTGCGATCCTCCCCAACTCTGAACAGCCAAGTCCAGTAATCTCAGCATTGCTATGAGCAGAAAAGAGGTGAGGAAGAGAAACATCTTAAAAGGTTATGGAGTATCTAACCTGTTATATTCAGTGGTGATCAAAGAAACTATATCAAACAATTGACAGCTGAGGCTGTCCTCTGACCTCCATGTATACAATAAGGCATGTGTCTGGGTGGCCACCTACCTCTCTGTATCCTCTCTGTCTCTTCCTCTCCTACACAACCATGTTACATGCATACAAATATATTCCATTGTATTATTATAGTAAATATTTCCAAATAAAATAAACTTTTCACTCTTCCATAAAGCTGAGTTGGTTGTGAATGTGATCTATCCTCTTTTTGTGAAAACAATTAGGTCATCTTCCAGAGGTAGGAAGACATTGATGGCTCTGATGTGTAGTTTGAAATCTTCTCCAGAGCTTTGCTTGTTCAGTCCAAACATTACATTAGTACAGAGAATTTTAGCGGTTGAATATTTCTTCGTCTGAACATTTCCTCTTGAATCACAGAGTAACAATTAACTTTTAAACTATTTTGGATGTCACTGCCAACACATCTTACTTGAGGCATCGCTTTAACTTAGTGTCATTCCTCAGATCTTGAAATAAACATAAATACAGCAATTATCCTTGTATTATAAAATATTACCTTCTTAATGGTAGTAATTATTTTCAGTGACAAAATTTCAAATGCATGGTATTTTACTTGTCTTTGATAATAAATAGTCAATGCTTTGTGACACATGGATAACACACTACACCGAACAGATCAAAATAGGAAATATAAGGAAATGAGCCCCATTATTTTTAAAGTTTTTTCAGCGACTTTGCTTCCTTCTGGGCTTCATATTTCTTTATGTTGTGCATTTTTAATCATTTCTATATATGCATGGTTGTTTTGCCTGCATTTTTGTATGGGTACCATGTGAGCACCTGGTGGCTGCAGAAACCAGAAGAGAACATTAGTTCCCCAGAAAATGGATTTATAAGATGGTTGTGATCCACTATAGGGGCGATAGCAATGAAACCCAGGTATGCTGAAAAGTCATCCAGGCCAGCCTTCCTTAGCATCTCTAGAGGAACTGTTGAAACACACACACACACACACACACACACACACACACACACACACAAACATATACGCACATACATACATATACACATATATACATATATACACAGACACACACACACATATATGCATATACACATATACACCTATACACACAGTCACGTGTGTGTGTGTGTGTGTGTGTGTGTGTGTGTGTGTGTGTGTTGTGTGTGTTCATGTGGCCTGAAGGAGACTTGGCACATTTGAGTTTCATTTCCATAGTGGAATTCCCTTAACAGAAGCTTCAGAACATATAAACCTATCCTGAAGATGTGTTTCTAGCTCCAGCAGTGCATCTTCAGGGTGGTAAGAGTCATGTGTTTCTAGCCACTCAGGCAACACTGGAGGTCAAAGAAACTGATCTCAGCACCTTTGATCTTTGTCTCCTTTCCGATCTGACGTGTTTGACCCCTTTCTGCAATGGAATAAACACTCTATTTTTAGTTTTTCTCTTTCTCTTTGACAAGTGTTTTTTGTTTATAACAACAAATGATACTCAAAGATAATGCGAGCTTGTGAGAGTGAGTGTTTTGTTGGTAGAGATGTAATTATTATGAATACTATCATTTACTCTAACATGCATTTCTGATTTTTGTCTCATTTTTGCTAAGAGAAAACTAATATTCATTTTTGGTCTATGAAGAGTAGACCTTTCTAGTTGAGGAATTAGAAATAACTTTTCAAAAAGTGTTTTATGTACAAAAATATCACATACCCCAAGATTGCAAGGACAAACATATTTTGGAAATGTAAAATGTGTTTTCAGAAAACACATGCTGCATTGCCAGCAACTAAAATAGAACAGAAACTGTATTTAGAAAAATTCCTATTGAAAAGACATAGCATTTTCAGAATTATCTCATGACGGAAATTCCAATGACTGGACCAAACAATAGCTTCTGTTGTTAGCTTATATAGCTTTGAAAATATGGGTATCATATGGTGTTACTGATCTTCGAGTGGTGGATTCATCTCCTTCTAGACTCTTTCACCCCAGTGCTCTGGTACTAGTATTTTTGTTTTGTTTTGTTTTGTTTTGTTTTGTTTTGTTTTGTTTTGTTTTTCTTTGTCTTCCTCCATCTTTATTAACTTGGGTATTTCTTACTTACATTTCTTTTTTATTTTTTTCAACTTTATTAACTTGAGTATTTCTTATTTACATTTCGATTGTTATTCCCCTTCCGGGTTTCCAGGCCAACATCCCCCATCCCTTTCCCCCTCTCCTTCTCCGTTCCCCTCCCCATCCTCCCCCCCATTACCGCCCTCCCCGCAACAATCACGTTCACTGGGGGTTCAGTCTTGGCAGGACCAAGGGCTTCCCCTTCCACTGGTGCTCTTACTAGGCCATTCATTGCTACCTATGAGGTTGGAGCCCAGGGTCAGTCCATAGGCATTGGCTTAGTCCCTGGAAGCTCTGGTTGGTTGGCATTATTGTTCATATGGGGTCTCAAGCCCCTTCAAGCTCTTTCAGTCCTTTCTCTGATTCCTTCAACGGGGGTCCGATTCTCAGTTCAGAGGTTTAATGATGGCATTCGCCTATGTATTTGCTGTATTCTGGCTGTGTCTCTCAGGAGAGATCTATATCCGGTTCCTGTCGGCCTGCACTTCTTTGCTTTATCCATCTTATCTAGTTTGGTGGTTGTATATATTTATGGGCCACATGTAGGGCAGGCTCTGACTGATACTAGCTAACAGCCAGTATATCCCACTGTTCGCCCAGGCAGCTAAAAGAAAATATATTTCTACTGCAGAGAAGAGAATACTTGGTGGTGTTGGGCAGACAATCCCACCTTCTGTGTGCCACGTAGCATTGTCTATAGTCCCATTGAGTAAACAACAACTACTTGTCTTCTCCTTAGTATTTTTGTCATAAATAGTATTAGAAAAGAACAAATCTAAATACAAACATTACATTTTTATCTTGATGAAGATATAGTTAATTATTGATTGGTATTCCTTAAATATTGTGCTATTATAGACTACTTTTAGAATATGATCACTCTGAAAAGAGAATCATTTGAATGTATGTAAAGCCACATATTCCTATATCGTCCTAGGGGCTGAGCTCCCTGAATCTCATCTTGGATACACTACCATGAAACTCTGCTGATAGGAGTCTTTTCATCTAAGAGATAATTAGAAGTAAAAACATGTTTTTACTTAACAATATCTAGTTAAGTAATGCCGGTGATATTGCTCATTGGATAAAGATGCTTACCACCAACCCCAATGACATGAGTGAGATTCCCCAAACACCACATGGTGCAATGAGAGACCCAACTCCTATGAGCTTTCTGTCCTCTGACCTCTACAGGTACTCTGTGACTTGCAAATGTCCATTCACAAACAAAAATATAACAGAGAGAGAGAGAGAGAGAGAGAGAGAGAGAGAGAGAGAGAGAGAGAGAGAGAGAGAGATGAACAGGTCTATCATTTTTTTATCCCCACTCGCAAATTTAGAATGTTGCATTCTTTACTTCTTTATTTACCCTTCTTTCACAAATTTAATACAATCTTATTAGGACACACACACACACACACACACACACACACACACACACACAGAGAGAGAGAGAGAGAGAGAGAGAGAGAGAGAGAGAGAGAGAGAGAGATTCATTCTAATTATTCCTGGATGTTTTCACAGTAACCTGGAGAGTCAAACAGCATACAGACATCCCTTACAGAGCCTCAAACTCCTACCTGGCCCTATAGAGAATAACTTTGCCAAGCCTTGCATTAGCAAATGAAAGATTCACACCCTTGTTTTATTACCAATCAATTTCCATATCTCAGGTACTTAAAGTTAAGTGTGAACCTCATTATGTATGGATGGGATGATTGAAATCATTTTGTTTGACTACATCTGCGAATTTGTGATTGGTGTTAACTTTCTATTTATTCATTCACTCATCTTCACTCAACGTGTTTATTAAATATTCATTTATTCAATACTTTCATTAAAGTCTTAGTATGTGTCAGTGGCTGTGTAAGACTCTGGAGATAATGCAATAAGGCTGCACGAGGCTCCTGTCTTAGCTGAGCCGATATTTGGAAATATTGTTGTCTATAGGAAGGAAATAAAATCTGGGGTACAGAATGGAGAGGAATGCCTGAGCAAGCATGTGAATGAGGGGGGACCTAGGAGAGAATGTTATAATGGTATTCCCTGATGTGGGTGAATATTTTGTGATTTGAGAAATTGTTTTACAAAGAATAGGACTGGGCATGTAGCTATTTTGTACGGTATTTGATTATCATGAGTGAGAACTCTTGAGATCCCTCTCCTGCAGTATGCACACTGGGTGTGGCCACACTGTACACACACCTGTAATCCCAGCACTCAGGAGATTAAAGCTTGGGGATCTGTGCATGCAAATCACTTTCCATCATAGCAAATTCTAGTCCATCTTGAGCTACATGATAGTCTCAACAAAGCACTGTACAGTGATAGCCCTGTGGATGAAGAACTGATTATGATTTCCATAGCATTTCTCAGTATTTAATATGCAAAATATGAAATGTTAGTATATACAGGGATTTTATCTGGCCATCACATGTTATAGTTTGTTGAAACTCATTACAGAGCAGTGCTATGAGGCTAAAGTAAATGATGTGGAACTTTGTTAGCCAAAGTATCAAGTAACCGATGACATGATTCATAACTTCTGGAAACAGAATGAGTCTGGCTGCCCCACACCTCCAGCTGCACAGTGCTGGGTGACCTATTAGGTCCTGAAAGTTTCCCTTCTGTAGATAGATGTTAGGGCTGTAATTAGTATGATAATGCTTCATTCAAAGGATCTTTGAAGTCTCCTTTTCTTTTATTAAGAACTTCCCTTTCAGATGTAGCTTTTTAAAGCACCTTCAAGATTATGGAGAAGAAAGTTCAAGGAAACATAATATAATAGACATTCTTCCTCGGGCTCTCAAACTTGTGAAAAGATTTCTTCCTTTTTGTTAAACTGACTTAGATGAATTTTTCAAAGTGGGGTGTTTTGGTGCTGGAAGGCTAGCAGCAGCCTTTGATCTTCTTCCTATTCTTTCTAACATCATCCCTCTTTGACCACTGCACAGCTGGGTAACAGTGTCTGCAATATTATCATAATTACCTGTGGAATTTTTTTTGTCAGCCCTTCTCAGTTTGTTTATATTGAATGTGAACTCAGCTTATATTGAATCTAGAACCGCCTAGGAAAGGAACCTCTGGACACTCTTTGATCTGTTAATTAACTTATGAGGACTCAATCCTAAATGTGGGCAGCACTGTCCCATGATCCGGGATCCTAAACTGAATAAAAAGGAGAAAGTGAACTAGGTACCCTGATTCATTTCTCTCTGTATCCTGACTGTATTTGTAATGTGAGGAGCTGTCTTACCCTATTATGCCTTCCCTACCACTGTGGATTGAACGTTCAAACTATTAGCCAAAATGAAACCTTCTTCTTTAAGTTGTTCTTTTGCACTCAATTTTAACAACAATAATATATAAGTAATCAAGACCCCTCCAAGAGACAAAAGTCAACATGATGGAGGCAAATTTCATCATGATGGGATGGTTGGATGTGCTTCAGTGCATAACCAGTTAAGAGCACTTCCATTGAGGCTGTGCACAGTCATGATTTTAGACTATAAAAATTCAAGATCCATTTCCTCGTATTGCCATTTGCCACCTCTAAACTTTTTAAGAATCAGGATCCTCAGTAGGAGCTCAACTTTCAAAGTGATAAAATCAATAAAGTTAATACAGCTACTGTAAGGTTGTAAATGGAGGAACACTGTGGAGAAATGTAATTACTGACCCATGGCTCTGGTCTAACAGGTAAAAACTAACTTTCAGAATGGTGGTTGTGTGTGTGTGTGTGTGTGTGTGTGTGTGTGTGTGTGTGTGTGTGTGTATACGTAGTGCTTTTAAAATTTGTTGCCAGGAGTTTCCTTGCATGCATTTAATTCCAGCATAACTCCATGGTTAAAGACAAGTAGATTTCTGTGAGTTTGAAGGCAGTTTGGTCTACATCATGAGATTCATGACAACCAGGACTACAGAGGGAGACCTGTCTCAAAATATTTAAAAAATAAAATCCATAAATTAAGATTTATCTATCTTATTATATATGAATTCCAGATTAAGGAATACATTATTGCATATTGGCTTCCAGTGTTATTGTAATATGAAACTCAGAAGACTTAGACTCATAAATGGTTAAATCTACACACGAAAAAGATGCAGAAAATTTGAAGAATTTCCTGTGGATCTGTTTAGGGCTAGTGTTCTTAATGTGGTCTAGTAACATTGTTGTGAATGTATATCTATGTGAATATATATGTATATATAAACAATATGCATATGCTTTTATATATGTCCATATATAGCAAATGTGTGTTCACATATGTATATATAAAGTTACAATTTAAAGCATTAATGAAATATAAAAAATCAAACTAGCCCCCATATAGAAGGAACAGATAGGACTTCTCATGTTAGAACACAGATATATCCAACTTATTGAAAACAAAACATTAAGGAAATCTAAGTCCTTTGTACTGGATGTACCAGTTGGTATAGGCTTATAATTTTAGTACCCAGGAGGCAAAAAGAGGCAGCTAGGGCCAGAGCCCTAGAACTCACTGGCCAGCAAGCTTAGCCTACTTAGTGAACTGTGAATCTCTGTCTTAGCAAGCAGTTACATAGGTCCTGGGAAATTACAGCACAGGCTATGCTTTGTCAGCCACACAAACACACACACACACACACACACACACACACACACACACACAAACACACAGTAGGAAGTACTTTCATGTGACTACTGGCAAAATTTGGAATGTTTGTTAGAGGATTTTATTTAATTTATACATTTTATACTTAGGTATGGCAGAGCAGCCATACTTTCTTGACAAAAGCATGCTGAAATATGCTTGCTTTCTCTTCATGTCATTTGACAAGACAACTTTATGTGTGGAGTATTCAAGTATAGAATGCGAGAAGCAGATACGGGAAAATGGTTGCTATTAGTTATGTTTGTGTGGTATTTCAACCTCTCTTCAAGTGTGCATTTCTTAAAGCAAATAAAATTGTAACTACAGTTTCACTGAATATGGAAACTTTTCTTTTTAGAACAGGTTATACTTAAGGTTTTATTCATGTGTATGTGTATAAATGCCTAAATGTGAGCATGTACCTATGAGTGTAGATGCCCCAGATTGCAGAAGAGGACATTTTATCTTCTGAAGATTGAATTTCCGACAGTTGTGAGTGATCCTACATGAGTGCACGGAACTGAGTACTCCAAGAGCACAAAGTGCTTTTAAAAGCTGAGCCATCTCTCCAGTGCTATAAATATTATTTCTTATCGAGGAATAGCATAAAGTGGGAGAGGACTTCTGTCCACATGCCTTATCATAACATAATTGCAGAATCAACTTGAAAATGACATCTTAAAAAAGATTTTGAAGAAAAGATAGGCTACAGAGGCTGAACAATTTAAACAGATTTCATGGCAATCAAAATGAGATGCTCAAGTGTAATTGGACAGTGTCTGCCATGAGATGTTCCAGTTTAAAATGATGCATGCAGTAGAGACATTTTTCTAATGAAAACTTTAAAATGTGAAGTAAGATAAACCAAAAGAAAATAGTCAACAATTGAAATACACTCTACAGCTCCATGACACCCATTAATATTATTAATTAATATGTGCTAATAAAGTTAAAGCAAAATGACTAAAGCTAGGACATATAAATGATATCACAAAGAAAGGCTGAGATACAGAAGAAATTATGAACTGCCATGTTATGACTTCAACTGCTCTTCTAGCCTGCATTTCCAAATAAAAATTATAATTAATTCACAACTTTGAGAGTGGCTTAATATAATAAATAGTTGCAGATAATCATAAAAATTAAAAAATACTGAGAGTGGAAAAATGATCTCCCAATGCTGTTATAGAAATTATAATATTATTCCAGCATCATCATAGCTTATGCTATTATCAAAATGAATATCAGTAGGTCAGAGGATACAATAGGCTTGTCATATTTTAGAAAATGTATAACTGAATTATTTCTTATAGTGTGTACTTAAATTAGGATAATAGCCAAAAATGTAAACATGAATTAGAAATATTCAAAGAAATGGAAGAAAACAGGCTAAAATAAGACTGAATTTAGCATTTAAAGTTTGAAAAATTCCAATGCAGATGATACAAAAAAAATTGAGTAATATAAACATTTGACAGAAGGGAGTTTGGGGACCTCAAGAGACTCGCTGAAATTTATTGTTAAAGTAACATCTTCAAAGTTTACAAGAGACTCAGGATTTCCAAATACAAATTTTCACAGAACTGGAGTGATGGCTCAGTGGCTAAGAGTACTTGATGCACACTGTGGAACTGGATTCCACCATTCACAAAACATTCAGGATTTTCCAAAGATGCCTATAATTCCATCATGTAGTGGAGGTATATGGTCCCTACAGACACAGACGTACAATCACACATGCATATATGTATAGGCAAATACACAGACACACTCAGACATGATGAGCCTTCAAAATGAAATCTGTCTCCTAGAATTAAACTATCCTTTTCTTTTAATATGTGCATGTATGTGTACATGTTCATGGGGGAATCTACATGTGTGTATGTGTGTGCATTTTCATGGGGGTGTCTATGTGTGTGTGCATATGTGGCCAAGTGTGTGATTGGAGGACAGAAATCAATCTTGGTGTTGTCCCTCAGATGCTTTCCTCCTATTTGTTTGTTGAGATAGAGATTCTTAGGGGCTGGAGAGATGGCTCAGCAGTTAAGAGCACTGACTATTTTTCCAGAAGTCCTGAATTCAATTCCCAGCAACCACATGGTGACTTACAACCATCTGTGATGGGATCTGATGCCCTCCTCTGGTGTGTCTGAAGACAGCTATAGTGTACTCACATAAATACAATGCTTTTTCATTTTAGGAGCTAACCATGTACATTAAGCTATCTCAACCAGTAGACACAAGGGCCCACTTGTCTTCACCTCTACAAAATTTTAGTTATAAATACTTGCACCAAGTCCAGCTTTTTTATCTTTGCTTTGAATTTAAAGTCTAGGTCCTCATGCTAATGTGACAAGCAATTTTCTCACTAGCTTTCTCCCTAGCTCCCAAATTACCCTTTTCTTTTAAGGGCAAAAGATTATGGGACCTAAGGCCTTGATACAATTTTCACTAATTGTCATGAATAGCATAACACTGAAAAAGAAATTGGTGTTAGGTGAACTAGCAGGCTATCATTTTGTGGGGATATTGTCCAACCAATATCTGAACAATGTTCAAGTTCAGAGCAGTGACTCATGAGATAAGGGTACCTACCACCGGGAATGATGATCAGTGAGATCTGATTCCATGAAAGATTTTTTAATCTATATTTCTTATTTAATCTCTAGATCTAACAAAAAAGACAAATTGTAAGACAAGCTACAAGAGAGAAAAGATGAACTGGAAGGCTTAGAATTTAGTTTTTACAAAGTTCAATTTAGTTATTGAGAGATTTATTTATACATGTATAAGATGTTTTATACATGTATAAAATATATCATGTTCATCCCAACTCTCCCTGTCCAACTTATCCCACACTTCCCCATATTCTTCTCTTGTGTGTGAATGTGTTTGTGTGTGTGTGTTTGTGTGTGTGTGTGTGTGTGTGTGTGTGTGTGTGTGTGTGTGTGTGTGTGTGTGTGCCATAGAGTTCAGTTAGAGGTGTTAATAGGCTGTTGAAAATGTGGTCATCCACTAGAGAATAGGCAACTATTAAAAGTCACTCACCCTAAAATTATTAACTCCCCCTCTTGCAGCAGCCATCAACAATAGCTGCCTCACTACTAATGGACTCTCTGGTTCTCCCAGATCCATGCTGGTTCCATTGACTGACTGGTTGACCATGTTCTGAGTTCATGAATGATAAGCTGATGTTAGTTTTTATTTTAAAAGACAGATAAACCTGAGTGCACATAAATTGTCACAAAGCTCAGACTCTCTCTGAGTAATGCCTAGACACTTTCTAGACAGATACAGTTTCATGCACATCTGTAGTTTTGCCAAAATTTTAACAGGATCAAAAGAGAGTGTCATAGGGATTTGGAATACATCCATGGATGGTACATTTCTTGATTAGTCACAGTATATAGAAGTAATATTTACCTTCATAAAAACTGGCTTTGAAGGATTGGTGATAGATGATTCCTTCTGCATTATCACATTTGATTGCAATCTGCAAGAATGACCTATGTACCTTGATGAGGGCCCATAGTGTTTGAAGAAGGTTTACACAATTAGCAATGGTAATCTCTCTTCCTATAAAGTTCAGTCAACCCTTCATTTTGTTGTTCAGTCATCCTTGAAATTTATCTCTATGGACGCCCCATGTCCATCAACTGTAAACTTCCAGGGACAAGGGTTTGGTTTTATATGATATTTCATCTGGAAACCTGGGGTAAAATACTAAGGGCATGGTTCATAACTACCATATCAAAACTGATTCCCAGAAAATGAGTAAAAATTCCTGATGGATTTTGTGAATTTTACCAAAGGCCACTAAGATAACCTGGTGTGCTAATGAAAAACAAATTGGCTTGATCTCATATGAGCTATTGTTTTATTCGAAGTCCCTTTGCTAGACATAGAATGAGAGGAGTTGCAAAAGTTGAGATACCTCAGTCAATAGCGCATTTATTTAACTTGCAAGCAAGAAGACATGAATCCCATTCCAAAAGCTTTAAAGAAAGTCAGATTTGGTGATATGTGCTTATAATACAGTGAGGGAGAGAAGGCAGAAAGGTAAATCCCTGAGGTTCACTGGCCAGCTTTGCTTACTGTGAAAGACTTTGTCTCAAACAACAAGGTGATGACAACCCAGGCTCACTCTCTGATCTCTACATGCACATATATGCATACATACCTGATTACATACATATGCTATCATCTAAACATATACATACAAATACACTCATATGTATGCATATATATAAACATGAACACAAACATACATATATACACACATACTAACACACACATACACACATACACTTACACATACAGATACACATACACACAAACACACACACACATACACACACAAATACACAATATGCAGAATCAAGAGCTGAATATTTAATCTTTTTGGTCCACTTCATTTCAAAGATGTTCATAGAAATGATAGACACAGGGTTGATTACAGGAACCGGGGCTCACACAAGTGTGGGAGCCCCAGGCAAATGACATTGAGCAGGGGTCCTAGAGTGACTATAGCGGGAAGTGCTATTTCATTTGTCTGACCACTACCTCTGGCAGTCAGGTCAGACCAGGCACTCTAGAGGGGATGTTGCACATCTACCCTGAGAGTAGAAGCTGAAATGAAGCAATGACTATTGGCATGGAAAGTTTAAGAGACTAGTAGAGCAGGTCCTGTGTTTTAGAGAATACACACACTTCATGTTTCAAAGAGGTTATTCCCTTCATGCATCTTCTGAGTGACAGGTCCTATATTCTAGTTTAGATCCATTTGGCTCCATGTTACTGGCAGTAACTATCTTCCAGCTTGCTCAATTCCTCAAGTATTTACTCAGAATTTGTCACTGAGATCCTTTGGTGGAAGAAAAAGTAGTGATAATCTTTTTCTCTGTCAACCCCATTCTCTCACTATTAAGCCCTTTATGGTATTATCTCCCTTCCCTCTCTGTCTCACATAAGTACTTATGAGCCACTAAAGAATTCTAATCCTTATCTCACACTGCATTCCAACTTTACTTTACCAGTCTATAAATCAGACACACATGTAGCTATTGAATATGCACAAAACAAACTTTTTCTTTAATTTTGATAATCATTGATCTGAAATGTTGCAAGGGGGAGTAGTTTTAGTCAGCAAAGACATGTCTTGATTTGAAGTGGTTTGTTTAAGTTAAGTTAAGGTGTAATGATCCATGTTTAAGCAGAAATAGTTGAAGTCTGTGGTCCACTGAAACAGAAATGAGTCAAAGGGATGCCTGGAGAGTTGCATTTTGAAGAGAGGTTTTGAAGAGAGTTGTACTAGGAACAGGGTTTGTAGGCTCCCTAGTACTGTGATGGGAATGAAATGATATCAGATAGAAACTATCTACAAGATGCTCTACAACAACAGGTCTGGACTAAGAGGTCATGTGTGTTACTTCAGCAAATCACCCCAAACAAGGCCAAGAAAGTCTCTTATGCTAGTTCTGGAGGCAGGGAATTTCAAATTCAAGCCACTAGAAGCAATTAGAATAGTGAGTCCTTCTTATATGAATTCTCCAAAACCAGGAAGCAGAAAACATGATAGCAACGTTTGAGAAGGCAGTAAGAAGCCTCCTTGCACTGAAGCACCATTCCACAGGCCACCTCTCAACACTGGCAGTCATATCATGAACAACTAGATCTTGGGGGAAATTAAGTCAGTGTGACCTGTGAAGTGAACAGAAATATTTAAGCCACAGGAGGGTGTAGTGAATCAAGTGAAGATTCAGCCCTCTCTTGCCTTTGTAGGAAGTGGTCGCCTATTTTTATCCTGGTAATTTTAGTCCACATATTCTTCAGATAGAGCATCTACTTTGAAGGATGGGACAGCCTTTTGATCAGCAATGAGATAAAGAAAATAAGTCACTACAACAGGAATAAAGAGCCTCCAATGATTTTGTGACACTAATATTTTCTATAAGAAGCCAGTTTGGGGAAAGGAACTCATTGAATCGCAGTGAACTTGCTTTTTAGGACTGAAGAAGGTGTTGGTATTGGTGAGGACATACGACAAAAAAACATGCCAAACTTCAAACTTGGATTTCACAGGAAGAATTTGTTAAAAGTTCCTGTTGTGACTTGACACTACAGTCAATGACAATATAGTGTTTTCTTAAAATGTACTGAAAGAGTAATTGCAGATGTACTCACCCAAAAAAAAAAAAAAAAAACAGTCAGTGAGGTGAATAATAGATTAATATATCAACTGAGATAAGCTTGGAGAGGTAACTGTACTATTTTATTTTTTAATTTTTTGTTAACTTTTTATTGGTTATTTTATTTACATTTCAAATCTTATCCTCCTTCCCAGTTTCCCCTATACACAACCCCTATCCCCTCTCCCTGCTTCTATGAGAGAGGGGTCTCCCAGACATCCACACACTCATACCTCCCTGCCCTAGAATTCTGCTTGTCAGGACCAAGGGCCTCCTCTTCATTGATGCCCAACAAGTCCCATTCTCTGCTACATCTGCAGCTGGAACCACGGATCCTTTCATGTGTATTTTTTGGTTGGTGTGTTAGTCATTGGGAGCTCTGGTTGGTGGGTTAGTCATTGGGAGTTCTGGGGGTCCGGTTTGTTGCTAATATTGTGGTGTTCAGATAATTGCACTAAGTTCTCAAACTACAGCCATTCCCAAGTTACCTCCACATGCCATTCCATCATGTTTTTCTGATTCATGCATCTGTGCAACACTTTGAGATTTTACTTTTATACTCAAAACATCAGGTAATAAAATATTAATATAAGTTTTCTTATTCATAATATACTGTTAGTCAGATAACCAATATTATTTTCTAGTATTTGAGAACTGGGTCTATAGCTCGAGATGGTTCATATTGACTATTGTCCTGCCTCCGCTTAAAAAGTGCAAGAATTGCTGGTATTTACTTAAACCTTCATTGAGATCAATATTATTATAGTCATCTACTCTTGAAGAGTTTCAGGTTTGTAGAGTGGCTTTTAAAACCTGGATTGTAGGTTATAGAATTCAGTTTGCATGATGAGCACTTTATCAAATGGGCCATGACCTAGCCCTAGCAAGAACTTATTAATGACAGGCAGCAATGCATCTTTCTTGGTCAAATTAGGGAACTAAGATCTATAAATATCCCTGGCACCTGTGACAAATGTCCAACATAAATGACCTTAGCTGCTTTTCTGTAACTTTCCCTGACTACATCAACAACCAAAAAAGTTAACAGACTTTGATGGGAATAAGTGATGAGGAAAAATCCAAGCAATGTCAAGGTGTATTAAAGAGAACATTGTATTCTATTGGCAATATTGAATTCAGAGAATGCATTTAGAAGCAATAGGTAAATGCTCACAGAATTCGAATTCTTTTAAAAATATGTGTTTAGTACTTTTAGCTTTGCATATATGGGAGGGTATACTTATGAGTAAAGATAGGTTCCCTCAATGTTCAGTGAAGCTGAAGTCACAGGTACTGGGACCTCCTAGCTATGGGCACTGGTAACTGGCCTCAAGTCCTCTGTAAAAGGAAGAGCGCTGTAAACCAGCTCCCATCTTCAAAATTATGGATTTTTTAAAATTTTTCCTTCAACATGTTCTATGTATAAGATTATTTTAGGAACTTATTGCTCAATGTCTCATTAGTAGTTTATTATTTTGTATGACATTTTAAGAAAAGAGAAATTACCTCAGAGAGAAGCAAAATGAGATGGGGGGAGGAAAGAATTTAATTAAATAATATATTTCTGTATTATGTGTGCTTTGGACTGTTCAATGTGTGTGTGTGTGTGTGTGTGTGTGTGTGTGTGTGTGTGGTATAAGTGCAGGTTCTTGTGGAGGTCAGAAAAGTGAGTCAGATACCTTGGAGCTAGAATTCCTGAATTTTGGAAGCTATGGGTGCTGGAACCTGAACTTGGACCATTTGAAGAACACTAAGTACTCTTAAACATTAAACCACTTCTCCAGCTCTATAATATGCTAAATTTTGTCTTCTGTACTCTATATCGAGAATAGATGCTTTCTTAAATTCAGAGTACACAATTTTATATTTTTCATTCTGAGTGATAGAATAAACAAGAAATATGTTTTCATCCTTCATTCCTTCTTACTTTCTTAACAGCTGATTCTCACTCAGACACTCAACATTCAATTTACATTTAATGTCTATCATAAGCACTGGGTGCCTCCAAGTTCACTTAGCAACTAGAACATTCCCCTTCATCTGGAAAGTGCTAAGACATGGTGTCTATTGTTCACAATGTGTTCCGTGTCAGTTCATAAAGTTTAGGACTCTGTAGCAAGAAAAAAAACCGACTTTAAAACAAAGTATGACATTATCCAAAAACAGTGATAATGTGTTTGTACAAATAGGTTTTGTTATTATTATAAATGGTCTCAGATACCCTATCATTGCCTCAGTGCCTAAAGGTACTTGTCTAAACCTCAGGATGTAATTTTGTTCACTGGAATCCATATGAGGAAAGGAGAGATTTCGCTCTTCTGACCTCTATAAGAACATTTTATATATATATATATATATGTGTGTGTGTGTGTGTGTGTGTGTGTGTGTGTGTATACATAATAAGTGAATAAGTAAATAAATGTAATTAAAATTTTGAAATACATGTTGGAGAAATGGCTGAGCAGTTAAGAGTAGGTAATGCTCTTTATGATGACCAGAATTTGGATCCCAGCAAATATCATCATCATATTACATTAGAAGCTCACAAACTCCTCTTACTCCAGTTCCAAGGGATCTGGAGTCTCTGACCTACCCGGATAAATGTACATACATATACACTCATATACAAATAAATAAATAATTATGAATTTTAAAGGGGTAGAGAGATGGTTCAATCATTTCGAGAATCTGTTACTCTCCTGTAGATTCTTGGTTCCGTGCTCAGTACTCACATGATGGCTCAGAATCATCTGTAACTCCAGATGTCGGGGATTATTCTTCCTTTCTTACTTCCTTGGCTTTGCATTCACATTGTGCAGAGACATGCATAAAGGCAAAACATCCATGCAAATAAATTAAAATAAATGCATCTTTAAAATTGCAAATTGTAAATAAATAAATGATACTCCATTATCTCTTTGCTGGTATTACCATACAAATATATTTTGATATACTAATCTAAGCCACTCAGAATCTTAGTTATCATGTTCAACCCCCAGATGTTAGTAAATAATTCAAAAAGCGATCTCTTTATCAGTCTCCCTGTGTACCCCAGATGGGCTGTAATCTCATCATCCCTCTGCCTAATCCTTCCAATTTTTGGTATTATAGGTATGTAGCTGGACACCTGGATATCTAAAGTAATTTCCAAGCACTGATCACATCCTGAATGTAGGTGTTGTTGGAATATTTCCTACTGAGGGTCTTTGCCCGAGGGTAATTCAGTAATTGTGACAGGATCTAATTTCATCTTAATCTTTTGAAATAATCAGCAGTATGATATAAGAATGTGCTCGCATGGTGACAGGAGCAGGATTACATACTTGATTCCAGCAGGGATAACTGTGCCCTTACTGTTTTGTAAAGTGGTGCAGCTGATAAGCCTTATTGTGATTATAGTTATCCTTTTATATCTTCAAAAACATTAGTAGCAATTGGTGGTTCTTTTACATATAGTTTATCATATATTGTCCCTACTGGAAAAACAAACAGACTTGCTTACTGTTGTATTCAGATTTATTTATATTTTTAGGCTTTTGTTGTAAGAGCTACACAAATCTTTCTCATTATAATCCCTAGTTGGTTCTGAGGCCTCATTTTTTTCTCTTCGCTTCACATTTTCTAGCTATAACTATGTTGAGGTAGCTAATTTAATATTATCTATATTTTCTACACGCACAAGTTTTACTCAAGGTCTTTGCACGCTATTCTAACAGAATGTAGTGGTAAGGGAAAGGATTAGAAGGTGGGGTGGGGAAAGGAAACAGTAGAAGAAAGAAAGGAGCATAAGGAAGAGAAGAATGGAGAGGAAGAGGGAGAAGAGAGAAATGAGAGCCAAAGAGAGGGGGTAGGAGGAGGGGGGATGGAGGAGGAGAGAGGTAAGCAAACAGGATCTGGACAGAAAGGAAGAAATAACAGAATACAGGAAGGGGAATAGGGTAGCAGGGAAGCCAGGGGATGGGAGGGTAATGGAGAGGAGGGAATATTAGAAGGGTAAGGGAGAGGAAGGAAGGAAATAAGAGGGGCGGGGAGGAGAGAAAAGAGAGGAGAGGAGATTGGAATTCAGACTCACACCCTCAGACTATACTTCATCTACATTTTTCTTCCCATTCTCTGAGTGTCCCATCTCACAGCACTCTAAATTGTGGTGCTGCCCTTTGGAAATTCATAACATTACAGACATCTAAAACTTTAGATGTTACAAACTCTAAGAAAACTCTAAAAGTAACAACTTCTTTTTTTTTTTTTTTTTTTTTTTTTGGTTCTTTTTTTTTTCAGAGCTGGGGACCAAACCCAGAACAACTTCTTTCTGTAGGTCTTTGTCTCTGCCCCTTGTCATTCAGTAAAAACCAGGCCAAGGACTCTTTAGAAAAGGAAAATGAAGCTATAGGTTCATTACACAAAAATCAAAGCAAAATGAATTTCCTCATCACTGTGTATGGACTAGATGCAAACACCTAACTGAACATTTATATTGAGTAAATCAGAAGAAAATTAATGATGCATGAAATGAAAGGCTGAGTACCATATCAAAAGCTTTTAAAGAACATTCCAGAACCTGTTGTGCTTTCTTTGTCTTCTTTTACTTCTGATGTGGAATTATCTTCTGAAACACATCACCAAAGAGGAAGGTTAATTTTTAGTAACATTTAGAAAAACTAATTATTTTTTCAAAGGCAAAAAAAGAGAAAAGAGTTGTCAAGTGTGTATAGCTTAGACCCATATAGATCAACATAGAAAAAAAGCAACATGCTGAAAAAGGTTCAAGGAGTAATATAGTACTACTAATCAGAGTGTACTCCATCAACTTTCATCCTAACTCATGTCAACTGGAAATAAGAAAGATGTCCCTGTGCATGGACATAAAGTTCGCATTGCATTACACCACTGAATCTCCAAGCACATGACATGTATGCACTTGAAGTTGAATCCATCTGTATTCTAATGAGGCCATTTGCCTTTGTCCCCCTGGGCGTTTTCAGTAAAAGGTGACTGCACTCATAAACTGGACTAGCACGACACATGTGTCATCCAATCATTTGAGAGTAGGCAGGAGGACCAGGAGTTTTAGAACATCCTTGGCTACATAGAAAGTTTGACAACACCCTGTCTGGTCTAGCCAAGACCTTGTCTCAAAAAATTATCATTTTGATGACAATAACAAGAATTATAAGTACAAGAAAAAGAAGTAGAGAATAATAGTGATCATGAATCTTTTCTATTGATTATCGTGTTTGGCTATAGAGGATAACTTGTTCTGTTGCCCATTAGAAGGGAGTATAGTGCTTTTTAAATTGATTATAGACCAATCAATACCTTTCAATCCTGTTGTACAGCCTCTTTGTCATGCTTAAGAGAGCAGAGGGCAAAGGAAATGTAGTTAATGCTAGCACACACGAGATGAAGTAGATGTTAGACTCATTATAGTAATTATCAGGGTAAAGAGAGCTGCCTCCCTCTATCACTTGCCCCAACTTTGACCTTTCCCGTAGATTTTCTCATGAAGTCCAATCAAAGAATCTAACTTTTCTTTGTTAAATAAATAAAAGGTTAGAACTCTGGCTTTTAGTTTTAGGCCAGTTTCATAGTCTGAACCAGAACACGTTCTAGAAAAGGGAGTTAAGAAGCAATCTGCTTTGACTTTAGAGCTTTCAGTTTACTGTACCTGACTCCTTGCTCCTTGACACATTGACTCCACTGAGCTAGAAAACGTAAAATGTCTCACCCTTAAAAAGTTATAAAACATCGGAGGTTTCCTTTTTCAATTGTATATTTTATTTATTTACATTTCAAATGTTACCCCCCTTCCCATTTTCCCCTCTGCAAAACCCCTATCCCATCCCCCCTTACCCTGCTTCTATGAGAATGCTTGCCCACATAAGCTCCTACTCCCTCCTCATTGCACTAGCATTCCTCTATGCTGGGGCATTAAGTGTTCAGAGGACCAAGAGATTCCCTTTCCATTGATGCCAGCCAAGACCCCTTCAGCTCCTTCAGTCCTTCTGCTAACTCCTCCACTGGGGTCCCTGTGACAGTCCAATGGTTGGATTCAAGCATCCACATCTGTATTGGTCAGACTCTGGCAAGAGCCTCTCAGGAGACAGCTATATCAGTCTTCTGTCAGCAAGCAATTCTTGACATCAGCAATAGTGTTTAGGTTTGGTGTCTGCATGTAGGATTGATCCCAAGGTAGGGCAATCTCTGGATGGCCTTTTGTTAAGCTTCTGCTGCACTCTTTGTCCCTGTATTTCCTTTAGACAGGAGTAATTCTGGGTTAAAATTTTGGAAATTGGTAGGTGGCCCCATCTCTCAACTGTGAGCTATATCTAACCTCTGGATATGGTCTCAACAGGTTCTCCCTCCACTTTGTTGGCTATTTCAGCTAATGTCATTCCTGTGGAGTCCTGAGAATCTCTTACTTTCCTACTATATGGGACTTTCTGGTGGCTACCATCCCCCATTGCTTCACACATCTATTAAATTCCCTAACCCTCTGTACATCCCCTCCTTCTCCTCCCATACCTGATTCTGCCCCTCTTTTTCTTCTCCCCCTCCTCTTTTCCTCCTAAGTTCCTTCCAATAACCCAGATATCCTTCAACAGAGGAATGGACACACAAAATGTGGTACATTTACACACTATTTAGCTATTAAAAACAATGACTTCATGAAATTCACAAGCAAATGGATGGGTCTAGAAAATATCCTGAGTGAGGTAACTCAGTCAAAAAGAACATAGATGGTATGTACTCACTGACAAGTGGATATTAGGTAACAGCGCTTGGAATATCCACAATACAATTCACGGACCACATGAAGCTCAGAAGGAAGGAAGACCAAAGAGTAGAGGGATGCTTCAGCCCTAGTAAGAAAGGGAAACACAATAATCAAGGGAAGTAGAGGGTGGGAAGATTTCTTTGTATTAAAGATTGGCACAAGTCTCCATAAGGAGATTGCTAAGGTGTTTGGAGATGAAGGCTATTCTCTAAACAGGCTGTTCTATTCCTCTCTACATCCTATCCAAGATTACTTCCTATCATTGTGATAAATCCCATGAGATTGGAAGGCTTTATTTGACCTAGGCTTCCACAGTCAGAGCCTGCCACCAAGGCAGGACAGGAGCTCAAAGCAGGAACTGAAGTAGAGGCCAAGGAGAAATGTATCTTACTGCCTTGCTTTCCATAGATTACTCAGTTTTCTTTCTCATACAACCCAGGACCTCTTGCCCAAGGACTGTACTACTCATACTGTGCTGGTCCACATCAATCATTAATCAAGGACATACTCCCACAGACTTGGTGGAGGAATTTTCTTGTGTTAGGTTGACAAAAATAACAAACCTATCATATTGACCCTTTATCTACTTGACACATTAATACATCACGGTATAATCAATAACCTTTACTTTCATATTTATTCATAATATATGTTAACACAATAATATAAATTACAGTAAAATTTTAAAGATACGGAGGTTTTAGTAAATCAAATATTTTTTGAAAGCCAATCTTTTAAAAATAGCAAAAATCTCTCAACTATGGGCTCCCATATAATAAAAGGTAAGTTATGTTCTCTCATACTCCTAGAAAGAAGAACCAGGCCACAGGCACAATTTAAAGAAAGCAAAGCCAAACTTAAAACCTATAGATAGCTCAGTATCTAGTCATTAAGATGAACTCTTCCGGTCTCTGAAGATTTTGGGCAGCTTCACTTCTCAGGCCCTGTCATCACTAGCACTAACACTTTGTTCTACAAGCTCAGCTGACTTTATGCAACAGCTGTTGCTGCATGGCCATCATGGGCCTGGTATCCCCTATATAGGAGGATCTCCATTGTTACTTAAGAGTACCAATGGCTTCTTTAGGCCTATCTTTAGGAACTTTGCCCTGACACATAGTACCAAGCCTCAACCTCTCTCCATGACACCTTCAATCCTGGGAATCCCATTACAACTGAGCCTGCATCTTCACCAAACGCCTCTCACAATGTCAGCTGCTCTTCATGACCCTATTCGTTCCAGCGGCTCTTACGGCACAGAAGATAAATTTAAATATATATTCTAAAATTATAGTCAATAAAAGAGATATACAATATATATCAATGTAACCAGTGCTGAAATGATGGTTTGAATTTTGTTTAGAGAGGTAGATGTCCTCTTTTCATGACAATCAGAATAGATTTGACTTACATACTACATCCACCCGAAAAATATTTAGCATTTTTATGCATTCCACATTGACACAAATCATGAATGTGTACAATATACATTCAATATAAACTCGTTTCTTCATCTTTTGAAGTTCCATGTTTCCACTGGAATGAAAATAACTAGAACAACTTTTTTGAGAAAAATCACATAAACCATGAAAAGTAGATGGTTACAAAAGTACAAACGTTACAAGATTCTAAAACAAGATATTTGAAAACTATGCCACTACCAATTTCATTTTATTGTGCGTATATGTGTTTGTGGTATGCACACGTGTGCATGCTCATGTTTGTGTGTATATGTGAAAGCAGATGTTGTGTGTTTTCCTGTCTCAATCTCCACCTTTAGTCAGCATGTCTCAATCAATGAACCAAGAGCTCGCTGATTGGCTTAACTAGCCGGACAGTGAGCTGTGGTAATCCATTAGGTCTACAGGGGTGCCACACCACACCTGGGTTTAATGTGAGATTTGAGATTTAAGCTTATCAGGCAGCTTACTGACTGCACCATCTCTCCAACCATGTGCTCATATATCTTGTTCAGTATTTACTGTAAAGTGTGATTCCAGAACGACCAGAAAGACAACTGTCTTCATTATACAAATCAGAAAAGTGCTTCTCATTTTCCTAATTCGTATATTGCTTTTATTCATTTACAGTTCTCTTTCCAACAGTCTTATCTCACTCTGCTGCTTTTTTGTAAAATTTGCTTCAAATTCTTGATCACCCTTTAAAAGCAGGTAATCAAGTCAAAAACTCACAGCAACGTTGACCATTAGTTATTTTCTTCAGAAGATTTTTGTTTTATGTAGGTGTTTCTAAGCAATCTAAACACATGGGAGATGTAGAATTACAGCATTAAAAAAACTGATTGATGTTGTAATTTGAATTATATGTGTGCTTATGCTTTTCCCATATGAATGGTAATTAAAAATAAACAGCATTCAGCAATTCTCTTGAAGACTTTGAACATAGGTGTCAACCTTCTCTAAATTAATATTTAAAATTGCATATCTGAAGAGATTTGGGAGATTTACATGTGGTCCTTTGTTGATTCAATAGGGGATAATTATACATAAGATCTAAACTTTTTATTAGACAAAATAATAAATGAAACATTTTTATTAGAGATACTTTAGCCATCCAACATACATGGCATAAGCTTTCTTTGGAAAGAATTCAGCTAACATGTGATTTTATAATTTATCTATATTCTCCAAGATTAGTAAATGCAGCTGTGGTGTACAACATAGCTTTTAAAGAGGAGCATAATTGATTACTAATTGACATGCAGTTTGCAATTTGAGCTTCTTCTACTCCATTTGCATCTCCATTTGCATCTCCTTGTGAATTCCAAATAATACTCTCTGGTTGGACAGACTTAGTTGCCCTCTCTTTGCCCTCATCTCTTTTTCTCATTTGTTTGGTTTGACTTGACAGCCTTTACTTTTTAGTAGGAACTAGGTGATTTAGCATCTCTCTCTATGTATGTATTTCACTTTGGCATAGAACATTAGTTAACACATGCTATAAGTCACTTCCCAAACTGTTAATGCTATCCATAAATGTTGACAGATAGTGGGTACTGCTTATAATCAATCACGGGGGAATAATTGATGTTGATTGAATCAAATAAATGTGATGTTTACAGAGCTGTGACCTTGTCAATCAACTTGCATAAAGGAAATCTACGAGATCTATAGAAACAAAAGTCCAGAAAGCCTTGCATTCTATTCATTTAGAAAAGTAAAATAAGAGCCTGTCCTTTGAATATGATATTCTCAGGTTCTCATCTAGTCCAGGCTGGACTCAAGCTCATTATGTAGTTGAGACTGGCCCTGAATTCCTGACTTGTGGACTTCTTTTTCTCTGAGACAAATTAGTCCTTTACATCAGTGATATTTTCCCTCTCTGTTGAAGCCAAAAGAAATTTCAATAAAAAAAAAATATCTAAAGCTGTGAAAAAACATCTTTAACTAATCTCTGGCTCAATGCAGATTTCTCATCATACTTGTCTTGAAGAAGGCTGTTCAACTTTTCATTGAATAAATAAGATCAAGGCAAGGGAACCTTAAATGAATTGAGATTTTAGTGGGTCAAAAATCTCTATTTTCTACCTATATTTAGTGCCATCTCATACCCTCATACAAACACACATACAAACACACACACACACACACACACATACAGATATATATATATATAGTTACTTGAGATTAAATCTATTTCAAATATATTCCAAATTTTAAAGTGATGCCTGTAGAAAAATGCTTCCCACAAAAGTAGAAAGATATGAATAGGTAACCCCAGTATCCATCTGGAAATCTCAGCACACTGGTACACAGCTGTAATCTCTGGTAAGTTGGAGGTAAGAGAATCCTTGAGATTTACTGACCAGATCCACTAGCTTCATAAGTGAGCTCCAGGCTCAGTGACAGTCAATCTCTCAAAAATATGATAAAATAAATGTGCAACTTGGGAAGACATATAATTGCTACTTTTAGCTTTATAATGCATGCATATACCCATGTGTTCACACCCGTAAACACATGAGCATGGACGCAAAGTAAGCTTGCCTTAATGTGCATCTGTAAAGGGCTGCAATCCACTCTGGTATTAAAGACTGTATTTGTGAGAACTGAAATTTTCATCAATGATGTTGATTGAATTGGAAACAGTGGTTTGATTTCTTCCTCCAGTGCACAGTGAACTTTATATTGAATTGTTGCTTACCTAGAATGCATGCAGTTGAATAATTGTAACCGTAAAATGTTGAGAGAATTTCCTCATTCTTGTGTGTGGTATGCATGCCTGTGCATATTTGAATGCATGAGATGATAATATGTGTATGCACATGTGTGTATATGCAAGTGGAGACACTAGGTTGATCAGGGAATCATTCTTTGTCACTCTTCCACCTTATTCACTGGAGCAGGGTCTCTCCATCAAACCAGACCCTGCTGATTAGGTAAGTCTTCCCATGCAGCTTGCTCTGCCCTCTTATGGTGGAATCATAGGAGGTCCACCAGACCCATTCCACAATTATGTGAGTTCTGAGTATGTGAACTCCACTTCTCTGCTTGCATTTGGATTACTGAGCCACTGTGATTATCTCTAGCCCCTGATAATGAGTTTTAATATACCCGTTATACTGAGAAGTGTTCATGGTCATTGACTCTGAAATAAGGAATTCAGTCAGAAATTGTATAAAGAAAAAAATCATTAGTTTTTATTTGTCAGTTCAGCCTTTTGGCTAAGATCAAGTGTAGTATTTGTCAGTTCAGCTAGCTACAGGAAAACTGTCTTCCGTTTTGCCTTTTTATTAATTAACCGTATCCTGAGCACTAAAAGCAATGAGTCATTGGTAAAATGCATCTGTTTTCATATGGCATCATTTTGAGTGTGATCATTTTGTACTCAGCAAACCACAAATTAATTAATCATGTTTTCTAAGGATATACATCTACCACATGGGGTAATATTAAAATTAATTCTTACTTTAATTCATAATAGCTCAATCTATGCAAAACCCATTACGTTTTCCTGAAGAAGAAGGATACTATTGTGTCTACTATTTTCATTTTCTAACCAGTAACTGTTTAAATGAAATCTGTTTATAAGTCAAATGCCAAATAGAGGCTCAATATATGAGCATACAGGACTCAGAAAGAAACTCAGTCAGTAAAGTGCTCATTTTGCAAGCATGATGATCTCAGTTCTATCCCCAGTCTACCATGAATCAAATCCAGATGTCTTGATACATGCTTATAATTGCAACATTAACAGTGCAGTGTCAGGAAGATTGACTGAAATCTCTGGCTAATCAGTTTATGCAAACTGGTAAGCAACAGGTTTAGTGAGAGACATCTCAAAAACATGCTGACAACTGCATCGGATGTTAATCTCTGGCCTTGACAATTGTTTGTATCCACTTGTACATATAAACAAATCCACAGCCAGACACACATGCAAACATACACACATTCACACAGAAACACACTAACACATACACACAGGAAGAGGAGATAGAGTGAGTGTATTGTTCAAGTTAAAAAGACTAGTGAGTTTGTCTGGCATTAGTTAAATTAGTCTCTGAATTTTGAATCATAAATTTTTTATGTTTTTTTTTTTCTTTTTTTTTTTTGGAGCTGGGGACCGAACCCAGGTTATATTTTCATAGTCCAATTTATCAAGCAAAGAAAATAGTTGTAATAAATTGCCCTTTCAATTAGGATTTGTTCTTAGAAATACTGGTACTGGTTAAAAGGGCACATCAGTGGGCAACATGATCCCTTGTCTCCTACTCCTGCCCACCTCTGTGAGTGAGTGTGTGTGTCTGTGTGTGTGTGTATGTGTGTGTGTGTGTGTGTGTGTGCATGTGTATGTGTGTTTCAACTCAACATATGTATAGTTAGTTAAATTTACCTCAGGACTATGATGTCTTAAAAGATACCCTTTTCAGATTGACAAGTAAGAAGACTATTTTCCCTTTGACACTTGTGTACATAGGCACCGCGCTTAGCAAAAGGCTCTTCTGCTAGGAAAATATTGCTTAAGTTGTGGATAGTCACAATATACATTTTCTTTCAGGCAACTTTTATTTCTTCCTCTGGGTTGTGTTTGGTAGAAAATAGACTACATAACTGTAAAGTCCTGCTGTGTCTACAAGCAGAATGTGATACAGTTGATCCTTTGCAGCAGCATGCCCACACCCCACAGATCATTTCTAAGGAAGTAGCAGTCTCAGATGGAAACATTTGTTGATTATCTCATGACAACATATTATTTCACTTGTTCCTTTGTAGAGACTATAATTTTGACTAAAAACCTTGAATATGGAATTTAAAACTTAAAACAGCTTTTTTTTAAAATCAGAAATGGACTTGCTTCCCATCTAAGTGAATGTGCTGTTGTGATACTAGGTACCACACCTGGCAGTCCATCCCAGGACTTGACGCATGCTCACACAGCACTAACAGTTAAACTTTATGTCTAGCTCACAGTATCACAGTTGAAATTGAAATTTTAGTTCAAAATCTCATAGAATTTTTTTTATCATATAGCAAAATGAGATTAAGAAAATTTTAGGGAAATGGATAGCATTGGAAAATATATTAAATGAGGTTACTCAAATTCAGAAAGGCAAATACAAAATGCCCTTCTTATAAGCAGGTCCTAGTCTCTAACCCTATGAAGACCAGGAATCTAGGAAGGGACCCCAGAAACTGAAGACGAGATGCTATGTGGATACAAGTTAAGAGCGTAGAGAAAAATATGGAAGAGGAAATACCAGGGCCAGGAGTCAACAGGCAAATGGTGTAGGAGTAGCCAAGATAAGTGATCAAAACTGGGTAAGGGGGTTGGTGATTTAGCTCAGTGGTAGAGTGCTTGCTTAGCAAGCACAAGGCCCTGAGTTCAGTCCCCAAAAAAAAAAAAAAAAAAGAAAAAAAAAAAAAAAAACTAGGTAAGAAAATATGTGACAAATATTTGAAAACTTTGGATAGAAACTTATTGATTTGAGAGTTAATTTACACAATAAAAATGAAATAAAATGAAGCAATGCCCACTGAGGAAGAAAACCCTACCTCAGAAGATATTTAGCTTATTCTTTCATAGACCAGAAAATGCCTTAAAGTTGTTACTGAACGTACTGCTCAGTTAAAGGAAAGTATTGCTTTATTAAGTCTCTGTTGTTTATACAAATGCAATGTGTCATTGATGTGATATTTTGGTGCCATATTTCATTATGCATGACCTTATTGCATAAAGAAATGTGCTCTATTTTATATGTCTTAATTGGTTTTAATATATGTAAAAGTCCTTTCTGTATAGATAATTGGTATGCATTCAAATACAGGAAAAGAACAGGGGACAATCCTCTTAATGTATGTAAAAGTCCTTTCTGTATAGATAATTAGTTTGCATTCAAAGATAGGAAAAGAACATGGGACAATGTTGAGGCAAACATTAATCTTATGAATAGTCCTTAGCAGGATGACTTATGACACCAGACCTTACTGTTTCATTGTATCTTTCTTAGGTTCCTTGATTTTCTAGTCCTTTTTAGTTGTTCCCATGATTTATATTCAAAGAAAGACATGGTGTAGTTCCCTATGTCAGAGTGGGCACAATCATTCTCATGGCAATCACATCTGATGGTGGAGCTAGGATTTGCCTATGTTCCTTCTGAAAAAGGATCTTGGAAGTTCATTTCCCCAAATCACAGCTCTGAACATATTTATTTATGGTCATAGTTGACTAATGTCAATGCAACTAACATGGCAATCCTTTACATAACAGGAGAGTGAGGTAGTTTAATTGTTAATCAGACTTTATTACATATCATTGAGTTCCTGCTTTGAAGACCATTTACAGACAGAAATAGAACTGGCTGACTGACATAGCCTTTTTTAGGGCTTACAATTCTATTACATTTATTTATTGTGTGTCTATGTGTGTATTATGTAGTATGTATCACGCCATATATGTGCGGCTCATTATTGACTTCAATGTGTTAATATGCTTCTTCTTCCATGAGGTCTCTGGGGCTAAAACTCTCAGCCTTGGTCGTAAGTGCATTCCCCTGCTAAACCACCTCATTAGCCCAAAAGCAGTTTTCACCATTCTTACTCTACTTCAAGTACTATAACCTCGGATGTTGTGGTTTACTATGATTATAGAAAGGATATGAGCATATGCCTAAGAATTCCCCAACAACTCAGAATCAGAATTTCACACTTAAAATACAGTAGAGTTTAAAATAACTAAATCAGTTGATCCTGTATAATTAGAATTGTAGGTAAGCATGGAATTATTTACAACATGATTTTCCTAACAAAATGACAACAGTGTCCACTATTTTTAAGACATTTATGATACAATAAGACTCCATAAGTTATGTTCCCTTAAAGTCACTGAATGGCATAAGTGGTTCTTGGTATTAAAGGTAGGATCCTAATCATCCTGCTTCTTTTGCTATGAAACCCAGTGTTCCCATGTCTGCAATGTACTCATTTAAATTTAAATGTAATGTGGTGCTGAGAGGAAGACCCAAGACCGTAGCAAGTAGTGCCTTAGCCAAGTAATCGAGAAAATTGAATTTCTCCTGAGCAATTTTGTATTATCTCCTTGTTCAGTATCTGGTGGTACTTCCCAAAATTGAATTTCCTATTTTCATTCTTAACTCTCTCAAATTGCTATTCAAGTCTTCAAGTATTTCCTACACGGAGACTAGATTTTTTTCCTGTCTTTGTATAGGTCAAGAAAGATAGTTAATACCTGGGTATTCCTTCATATCTCTTGGTTTTGACTATGATGCACCATTAGATGTTGAAGCCTTACACATATGGTTTCATTTACGATCATCTAAACTGGCCTTTCCTACCCTTTGAATATCATCTCCAAAATTCACACTTGAGAAGTTCATAATTGAATTATCACAACGAAATACAGAAAGTAGACACACACACACACACACACACACACGGGCGGTAGATGGACAGACAGACAGACAGACAGACAGACAGAGAAAACAGGAGAGAGGAGGTGAGGTGAAAAGAGGAGAGGAGAGGACAGGAGGGGAGATAAATGAAAAATCACCCTAAAACCTCTCTTAATGATTCAAGAAAGTCTTTGATTTTCTATTATATCCTGTTCATAGTTGTCCTCACTGGACACAAAGGCAACTATTAATTCACATTATTGAGGAACACTGGCTGAAATAACTTTCCCATCCCTGTACTCCCATTTCTTCCTTTTTGTCTTTTGAGAACTTCATACAGAAATACTCACTGAACATCACTCTTAGTCCCCTCCCCATGAACCCTAATATTCCTTCTTGTCTCACTCTCCGTCCTTTTCCTTGTCTCTCTCCCTCCATTCCTTCCTCCACCCCTTTCTTGATACAAGATCTTATATAACCTGTTCTTGACCTCTTTAAGTAGCTCAAGCTGATCTTGAATTTCTGGACATTCCATACCACTGCCCAAGTGCTGAGAATGCAGGCACAAATCACTACCCCAAGTTACAACGTACTGGAAGTGAAAACTGTGGTGTTGTGAATGCATTGGGCGTACATAGTATTAATCCCAGTCTTGAAACCTCTTCTTGTCTACTATTATCAGACTTATTCATTTTTTCCTGTTAATTTACTTCTTGTGTAAAGACTGGGGCTTTTGCTAGAGCAAAGGGAAACTTCCTAACTACATCTGACAATAATTACAACACTAGACTCCAGGAACATGTAAGTTTCTAAGGCTATCTGAAGATAACTCCAGGGACTCATATATCTACGAACTATTTCTAATTATTTGATGGTGAAAACTTATATAACAACAGAATAGGCTTTTCAAAAGGTGAGGAAGGAAAACTTGGTTCATAAGAAACAAACTAGCTGATTTGAATAGTGGAAATCACCAATGAACAAATAACACATAAATGAAAAATTATCTACATTACATCAGATTATTCATAATCTTGATATTTTCTCATTTTATTAACTATTTGAGAACTCTGTACAATGTATTTTGTTCATATTCACTGTTCCCTGTACTCTGACCACATGTGCTACTATTCCTATTCCTGTACAACTTTGAATCTGTTTTTTAAAAATGAAGTAAAATTTGTTCTCCTCATATATTCTTACATATAAGGTCTTTCAATAGAGTGTGTTCATCCCACAAGGTATAATACCCTTGAAGAAAGGTGCAATCTAACAATTGCACCTCTAATCTTAACTAAGAGTATGGTACAGTACCCATCTCCCCCTTCCTTACCGGAAGAGTATACAGATTTTGTGCATATTGTTACAATACTGGGAGCTCATATTGCAACTCAACTTTTATGTCCGTAAGCCATGTTGCCTTGATAGTATTCAGCTTTCTCATTTTTATGCAGTCTGAGACCTAAGTCCCTAAAATGGTACGACCACAATTAAGGTGAATCTATTCAACTCAATTAACTTAATCTAGAAATTCCCTCCCAGACACACCCAGAGTCCTGTCTCCTAAATAATCATAGATGCTGCCAAGTTCAAAACATGGATGGGAAACTGGGAAAGGGAATAACATTTGAAATGTAAATAAAAAATATCCAAAAATAAAAACAACAAAATACGGAACCTAGAAAATATATATGCCCCTTTCCTTATAGCTTGGGACTTACCACTATCTTAAGAGGAGAATAAAGTCAGTTCCCAAAGCTATGGCTGCGTTGTCTGCTCAATTCAGTTGTTTAGGGAATGATGTGGTTGACATTTTCCATACTTACTTAGTTTGTTTGAGCTTTGAGCAGAATATTTGGCAGCTTCAAGAATGTTGTGCTATTAATATTAACCAGGTTAGTGTGGGCCATGTTCCAGCCTAGATGAATAAACATGAAATGGAAGAAGAAGAAAAGTGTCCATTCCCCCTATATTTGAGTTTCCCACCATCAGAAACCTGTTGTGAATCAGTTGAATGTTACTTTCACTACAGGAGCAACATTCTCCAGACATTAATGTTACCATTAAAGTAATTGCTTTGTAAAGATCTGTCCCCAGAGTTTCATTTCCTGTTGAACAACAAACCTTTCTCATCACCTTAGTATTCAGCTCATTTTTCACAAGCAGTGTATAAAGAACACATTAATCTTTATAGATGTCTGACTGTATTTTTATCCCAAGGTTAGTTATTGTCATATCTTTTCAAACCACAGCCTTTCCCCTTGACAAAGGCTCAACTTTATTGACTTCTTCAATAACTTCTTGGCTTTAAAAGAAAACAGTCTGTTTTATTTGAAGACAGTATCATTAGTAGGGAACTGAGGCAAACAAAATGAAGGCACGTGAACCCATATGCACTCAATACTGAGCCCAGGAATCCACAGCTCTTGACATTGACGCTATTGTGCTACATGGTAGTCATGAGTATGATGTTGGAATGAGTTAATTAGAATTGTTAAGAATCACATGATTGTCCACAATCATTAAAAATAGGTAATTATTTTGGGGAAAAAGGAGGTTCAAAATTTTAAGTAATGTTGCAAATGAAACTTTTCATTCTATGATATTTGTGCTTATAATTAAATAGAATGTAATGAGATAGGTATATGCATTAAAATAGGCCAGATGTATAGGATATTTTTTGCATGAAAGTGGGAGATATATTAATCTTATAAAATATTGTATGGTGGGAAGGAAAAAGAGACACAGCTGAGTTGCTCAGTATTCAGTTAGCATCCAAGAGACCTTCGTTTCAATTCTCTACACTGAGTAATCTAGGCATGGTGATATAAGATTCATAGCATATGGTAGATGGAAGCAGAAGTAAGTCTTCAAGGTCCAAAATGTCCAAGGTCATCTTTAATTATCTAAGAGAATTTGAAGACCAGCTGGAATATAAGAAACCCTTTATCAAAAATAACTAATTCATTAATACAAACTTTAGAGTTGTATTGCCAAAAAGGGAAATGAATAAATGAGGATGACATTGTCTAACAAAGACTGAAATTACATGGTACTTTAAAATAAACATTAAAATAAGAAATAATTATTAAACAAATTGCATTATACAACTGCAGTAAGAATCAAACTGTATTTTCATTTCAGATTGTTCATAAAGACTTAGTTTTACTTATGTAACATATACACAATGAATACAGGTCCCTGTAGAGGCCAGTATTATGTGTCAGATCACCTGGATGAAGAGACAGAGGTAATTGTGAGCTGCCTGATATGGGTGCTGGGACTGTACTCAAGCCTTTCCAAGAGGACCAGGAGTCTTATTTACTGAGCCTCCATTCCTGACTTCACTTCAGTTTTCCATTCAAATGTAATAATAGAGCAAGATATAATGCTGTACATCTACAATCTTAGTGTTTGGGAAGCAAAGAGCATCTTTGTGAGTTTGAAGTCTGCATGGATTACATAGTGCATCACAGACCAGCCAGTGCTACATTTTTGAAACTCTTTTAAAAAATAAAATAAAAATCTAAAACCACAACTTAAAATAAGAAATACTCAAGTTAATAAAAAAAACAAAACAAGATTAGGTGTACTAATGAGATTGTGGTATTAAAAAGTCTAAGGATAACTAATTTTGTGATGGTTTCTAACAGAGAGCTACCTGTTTGAAATCAACTAGGAAACAACTTTTAGAAAGACAGTACCAATATTTGAGTTTCTGCTGTTGAAGACACATACACATTTAAAAATCAAAATGGTAAATTGGTTAAGAATGGCATTGCACCATGAAAAATACCTATAAGCCACAATATAAAAAGAATATTTAATTATCAAGAATAAGAACAACAAAAACTCCCCAGAAGAATAAACAGTTAGTAGGAGGACAAGTAAAAGTAGCAGAGTTATGGACATTATATTGTTGCAGCATGAATTCCAGAGAATGGAGCACAGTCAACACAGGAATATATATTTTTCTTCATGTTTTTGAGAAATTATTCAATGAAATGGAAACAAGATATATAATAGTAAACATGTTTGATTTCTCAAAATCGCCTTTTAAAAAAAGCCAGAATTCTCTCTCTCTCTCTCTCTCTCTCTCTCTCTCTCTCTCTCTCTATATATATATATATATATATATATATATATATAGTTTCATTAAGATTATATTTACTTTAATTATCTTAATACTTTATATTCCTTTAACTCACGTGAATGTTAATTATCTATTGGAATAGAATGTGATGTTTTTCCAATACAAAATCTGTATATCCCATTAGACATTCCCCACTTCTAAGAACTTTGTTGAAAAAACTAACCAGTTTTAATTCAAATAACTAGACTTCTGGTTGAACTCTTTCAACTTAACTTAAGGTAATATTTTGCATATTTTACACTTTAGTCATAATGAAAAAAGTGTTTGAATATATATTTTTATTAATCATTTTTTGTTTACATTTTCACAAATTGCCCCATAAAACACAAGTTGGGACTTAGTCTTGATACATTGTATATATGTCAGATATTATATGTGAGTTATTAAAGTTGTGGTATTGCTTTAGTAGAAATTTCTTGAGGTGAGCTCCAACAGAGAAGAGCTTCATTTGGAGAGAAATAGGATTGCACTATAGTCAAACAAGGAGGTCCTGAAGGAAAAGCCACATGGGTCCCTGGGAAACAATATAATTCATTACTTTTGTAGATTTCTAGTGTGTATGGCAGGATTCCACACCAGGTAACACAGACGACACATGTGCCACAATTTACAGAAGCAGGCAGTTGGTAGACAATTTGTAGGTAGTTTGAAGCAGGTTTAAATAGCTGTAGAGAGGATGGTCTATAAGTCTACAGAAGGGAATGCTTTTGAAGAGTCTCTAGGAAGCTAGGAATTATACCTTAGTTTTCAGGGAGGTAGAAGCCTTGCAATTTGATTGTCTGTAAACCAACATATCTCAAAGAAATGAAGAAGACACCTTTTTGTCAGACTGCTGTGGTGAAACACCTATTCTTCCTTATTCAGATTGAGGCGGGAGATTTGGAGGAAGATTAACGAAAACACGAATTCCCAGCACTTGAATTGGGTTACCTATAACAGGATAAAACAAATAAATAAAAAAAGAATTCAATGCAAATAAATTATAAAAGGTCACCATTCTTTTGTCTTCCTAATGTTTGCCAAAACTGTCCCATCTATTTTATTTAAAATAATCCTTATCTGAAAACTATCCCTGTTTTTGCAAAAATTCATAATTTTTTACTCAACTTATTGTTCCAAGACACAAGAACCTGAAAATGACAGCAGATGACACTGGACTCCAAATTTGCCTGTGGTAATACAGTTTGCTAAGTTAACATAGTCATAGAAATATTTCTATATTAAAATTATGACTTCTGAAACTGTATAACTTTTCTTAATTTTCCTATTTTACTGTTTCATATACATACATAAAAAAATCTCGTTATTCTTAATACAACCTTTGCCTAAATTTTTCTCACTACTTGCAGCTTACTGCCATTGTATATCCTTTTCTCACATTTCTGTCTTAGTTGGTTTTGTCTTGTGACCCACTGAGTCTAAACAGGGAATTCTATATTACCGTAAGATTCTAAGTATCCAAGGAAGATTCTTTGGCTTACCTGTAAGGATACAAAGACAAGATTCTCTTCCAGAAATCACAAATAGCCAATAGTACATTAGAGTTTGGTTTCCTAATCCATGCTTGATTGATGAAAGGACTAGGCTTGCACATGCCTTGCTCAAGC
This sequence comes from Rattus rattus, assembly GCF_011064425.1. Taxonomy (NCBI): domain Eukaryota; kingdom Metazoa; phylum Chordata; class Mammalia; order Rodentia; family Muridae; genus Rattus; species Rattus rattus. Next base: position 16,140,258 of record NC_046163.1, on the reverse strand, counting down.
AATGGTCTCTCGTCTAAAATCACGATTACTATAGCCATATCGCTACCAAAATGTTACACTTCATAGCCCTTCCCACTGTCTTCTGACACTTTTTTTTTCTGCCTTGCTAATGTCATCCTCTTATTTGCACACCTCAGGCTAAGTAGATTTTAGGTTGGGCATTTGTCTTTCACTCTGCCCTAAATTTCTTTCTACATCAATATGCTGGAAGGAAAACTAATTTATAGGAAGTGAGACAATGTTAGAATTTATTTCCGAGTAAATTGAAAGCCTATTTACGCTGTCAGTAATTGACCTTTAAGAGCTGTTCAGGTTATCCAACCACATATTTTCAAATCATGGTAAGTGGGAAATAGTTTAATGTCAATTGATATAGAAGTTGCACATTTGCATTAATTCGTTGAGAAAGGTCTAGCACGTGAAAATATTTTAATACAAAGGGGGACATTTTAAATGAGGGTGTGCTTTGAGTTAGCAATACACCCTACTGAAAGTTACATGTTAAATGAGAATCATTAGGACTATGGCTATCGAAGCAGTTTTTTAGTAGTATATACAAATCCTGGGGTCAATCTCTAACACAACAGAGACATGATAGGGCATACATGATATAGGTATACATATGTAACCTCAACAATTTGAAGGTGATCAAGAAATCCAAGGTAATCCTTGGCTACACAAAGAGTTTTGTACTGGTTTAGGCTACTCAAGACAAGTTTCTTTTAAAAACAATTAATCATACAAAAAGTACATTTGAACATCTTTGAAGTCAATTTGCCCCTGACAATGAGTATCTTGTACTTGGGGAAAAAATGTTCCCAAGATTTGTGGTTTCTATGATTTGAGTCGTTGGCTCACCAATTTTGTTAAAACACACATGGCATATGAGATATTGTTATTCAAAAGATCACAGTAGGAGTTTACCTCTTATAGTTTAACAGTGTTGCTAAATATATAACAGAATTTGTCCACTGTGTTAGAAATACAAAAGAACAAAACACTTTGTGAGACTATCCAGGACTACTGAAAAAAAACATAGCATTTTATTTATAATTGCAACATTATGGCAGCATTACAGACAAGCAGCTTTGATAGCATAATGTCTTGATGACACAATTGGTCATTGCCATAACAAAACCTGACATTGTGACAATACAATAATCCATTGTTTAGGCACAATACAGCACCGTGATGGAACAATAGTACTTTGTTATGGCAAAATACTATATTTTTGTGTTATAGAAGTTCACTCTGATGGCACAGTGGTGCACTATGATTGGAAAATAGATGACTTTAGTCACTCAAAAGAGTGCTGTGATGGTACAGAAGACAACTATAATGGAAAATTAGGACATTGTGATGGCACAACAAGTTTATTGTGATCTCACAATGGGACATAGTAATGACACAATAGGGAACTTTAATGGCACTCTAAAGCACTATGTTTCCAAAACATAGTACTATGATGTGAAAGTAAAGCACTATAATAGCCTACAAGAACTCAAACACTGTGATATCAAAATGGTGGTGCTGAGATTTATGATGTCACAACACAGCATAATGATATCACAACAGGGTAGAGTGATATTACAATAGGGGTCTGTGATGCAGAAATATGGCATTCTGATGGTACAAGAGTATGGTGATGTTTAAAAATGGTATTGTGGTGGTATAATATAGTATTGTGAAGCACTATGTAGCATTATAATGTTACAACATAGCTTCCTAGACCATAGTCATGGCATGCTAGGTCATTATAATGACACAAAGAGGAAACAGCATAACACACACTGTGATGATACAATAGAGCTCTGTAATAGCATAGTATAACATTGGACACAACAGTGTCATGGCACAAGAATTCATTGGGGTGACACAACAGGGCACTCTGAAGTCACAATTGCAAACAGGGATGATAGGACATTGTGGTGGCACAACAGGCCACTTTGAAAGCATAGCGTTGTACCACAAAGCTGTGCAATAGAACAATAGTGCACAGTAACAGTAGGACACTGTTGAGCACGTGGAGGCACAACTGGGCACTGTACTGGCATAATAAACCACTGTAAACACATTAGAATACTGTGATAACACAGTATGGCACCATCTGTCACAACAGGACACTGTTATCGCAAAATAAGATATGATAATGGCACAAAAGTGTACTGTGTTGGTTCAACAGAACATTGTTATGGTAGAATGCGGCACTGTACTGATATATTAAGCCATTGAAAAGGCACATATGGCATTGTGATCTCAATGGAGGCACAGTGATGGCAAAATTGAATGTTGTAGTGGCTAAAAATAATGTACACTGATGGCATATTATGACATTTTATCGGCATAATAGAGTGATGCTATTGTATAATATGGCATTGTAATTGTATAAGATAGCACTATGATAGTGCAGTTATTCATTGTGAAAAAAGAGTGTGGTGCTACAAAAACACAGGAAGGAAGGGGAAGCCCTGGGTCCTGCTAAGACTGAACCCCCAGTGAACTAGACTGTCGGGGGGAGGGCGGCAATGGGGGGAGGGTGGGGAGGGGAACACCCATAAGGAAGGGAGGGAGGGAAGGGGATGTTTGCCCGGAAACCGGGAAAGAGAATAACACTCGAAATGTACATAAGAAATACTCAAGTTAATAATAAAAAAAAACACAGGAAGACATTGTAATGGTACAATAACACATCATTATAGTACTGTATTGTCATTTTAGGGCACTGTGAAGACAAAGTAATGCTCACGCTAATGGTAAAAGTGACTACTATGATAGCATAAAGTTCTTAAAAATAATATAAGGCATTGCAATGATGAAATTTGGCATATTGATGATATCAAAAAAACACTGTTATGGCACAATAGGACGTTGACATGTCATTGTTGAGCATCATGATAGCACAATAGAACAGATCACAATACTCTAATGGGTTGGTCTGATGCTGCTTGTATTCTAATGCTAAGTACTGTCTCCTCAAGATATGATTGTTCCATGACAAGCAGATCCTCATGTAATCAATCGATGCCATGTGAACCTTCTTCCCATTTTAACTGGTCAATAAAAGGTCAGAGCCAGCGATTGGGCAATGGAGAGGGAGAGGTAGGACTGGAGATTTGAATGAGGGGGCTGCAAATAGAGAATAATAGAGGAGAGAAGACAGAGAAGGAAGAAGTCATCATGGTCCATTGCTGCGTGGCCAGAATAAACAGTAGGTAACAAGGTACTTTACAGCTGGGAAATAAATTAGTATAATCCTAGACCTACCCAATCTAGGCATATGGCTTTTAGGTAAAATACCTGGATTATGTACCTTTTATATGGGATTGTTAGGATTAGAAATTTCTACTCAACATAGTATCATGATGTAACACTTTGCAATGGCAAAGGAGAACATGGTGGCAATAAAAAGAAAACAAATGACAATGCAATTGACTAGTGTCACAGCACATCACAGCTGGTCATACTGAGAACTTTAAGGAATTATTGGGCAGTATGATGTCAACAACAAACTAAGGCACAGACATGGAAAATTAGAGGACTATGATATAGGAACAAAACAATGTGATAATAATGATAAAACAATGTGTAAGGGCACTGTGATGTCATCTAGGGAAATGTGATGACACAATAGAATAGTATGGAAACTCAATTAAACATTGTGATAATGCAATATACCATTGTGTTGGCAAAACAAAGCATGGCCACAGTTTTTAAAAAGAAAGCATATTCAATAGTACAGTGAGTCACAGACATGGATCAATAGAAAACCTTATTGACACAATAGAGAAATTGAAGGCATGACTAGACATTGTGATGACAATAAAGTAAATGTGACTGCACAAGTCACTATAATGTACTAAGACAATTGGTTTAAACAATAAATATTTTCATGGCACAACAGAGTACAGTAAAGGTATAATTGAGTATTTTTATAACATAATAGGGCCATGTCTTTCTCTAATTAGGGACTGCAATGATTTGATAAAACATTATAATATATGGCATAATTAAGTAATGTTGTAGCATACTAGGTATACTGTGATGTCACAATAGAACATGTAATGATGTAACAGCATTGTGATGGCAAAACATTATACTATGATGTCATTATAAAGCAATGTGATATCACAGTAGGACATTCTGTTGTCAAAACCTAGTCCCTGTTTTTGTGTTATTGTTTTGGTAAAATAAGACATTGTAATCATGCAAAAGGGGAGGATGACGATAATTTAGTGTATTTGGTTGGTAAAACTAACTCTACATAATACATTGTTGTGTATGTATACATGCATTAGTATGTACTATAATATATATTACTATACTGCTACATTAATTGATATTGTGCTACAAATGGCAATGAATACAATATTGTGACATGGGGCATTGTGATATTAAAAGAGGTCACAATGATGACATAATAGGGCACAGATGCACTCTTAATACAGCATTGTGATATCAGAGTGTGGCATTCATATAACAAAATAGGATACTTTTCAGGAAAAATACTCCTCTGTGATATCACAATAGAACCCTGGGATGACACAGAGGGTGAAATTAATTTAGGTTATGCTGTGATGTCTAAGAAGGCATTGTATTGTCACAATGCAGTGCAGGAAGTATATGATGTTATTGTTTTATAACACTACAGCACTGTTGTCACAGTAGGGCACTCTGATGACACAATATGGAAGTTTTATATTAAAATACAACACTATGATGTCACAGTAGTGCAACAACTATAATAATATCATAGTTCACTTTGATGACACTGAGATTTGTGTCAGCAGATCATTTTGATGCCACCAAAGGATACTGTGAGGTCAAAACACAGTACTGTGATTTTAAGTAGCTCTTTTTTCGTCACTGTTATGGTAAAAGAGAACATTGCAATCATCTAACATGGACTGACAACAAACCAGGACATTTTGTTAGTTACTTCAGTAAAAGACAAGGTACTAAATGATAGTATTTTGGCATGTGTGATATTTATAAAGGCATAACTAGATATTTTCCTGAAATGAAAGTAGAATGGGGTCGCACAACAGAACAATGTTATGTCACAATAACAGGATACAGGAATTACATAATAGATTACTGGTCTGTAACCCTACAAAAATTATGATGTTATTTCATTTTGACATGACAATAGAATACAGGAATGTCACACCAGGGTAGTGTTAAGTAGTGAACTTAGACTGTGATTTCACAATAGGGTACAGATTTGTCAAAGTACTACATAGAATTGTCACAATGGGGCACTGTAATGACACTGTAATATTAAGTCACAATATAATGTGATGCCACAATAGAGCACTGTGGTGTCACAATACAATACTGTGATGTCACAACAAGACATCATAATAACATAATAGGACACTGTGATATCACAAACCACACTATGATGTTACAGTGAGTCAGTGTGATGTAACAACAGTGCAATGTTATATCAAAATATATTGTGTCACCACAACGGGGCACTGTGATGTTGCAAATAGAACACTGTTTTCATAATAGGACACTGTGATGTTATAGATCACTATGATGACAGAATGGGTTACTGTTCTGACACAAAACAAAACTGTGATGTCATAGTAGACTATTATGATATCACAATAAAGCACTTTTATGACACAATAAGACACCATCATGTCAAAATTATTGTGAAATTGTGATTTCACAATAGGGCACTCTTATGTCATAATGGAATACTGTGATGTTATAATACAGTACTGTGATTGCATAATATGGCAGTGTTTTATGTTATAATACAACATTGTGATGTCTCAATCAAACACAATCAGTGAGATATATAAGCAAATTAATTTGATGTCACAATAGGACATTGCAATTTCAAAACTTGGCATTATGACTTTAGGTCACTGTCTTTTGGTCACAGTTATGATAAAATAAGACATGATCATAAACATGGGAAGATGATAACAAATTAGGGCCTTTTGTTGGTTCAAGAAAATCTAATTTATGATACTATAAAACTAGTTTACACTTGTCTTACTACCATAGATATGCCATTAAAGGGTATTGTGCTATGAAGGTGCAGTAACGTCACATGGGCATTGTGATGATATAATAGTCATGAATACCTATGGTGAAACTACAATATAGAGTTTTGATGTAATTAAACATCTAATGATGATAACAAATTAGGATATTTAAATAGTATAACAAGATTATGTTTTAAACCCAGGGCATAGACATGGCCTATATGGGTTGTCTTAGTGTTTTATTGCTTGGGAAAGACACCATGACCAAAGTAACTCTTATAAGGACAACATTTAATTGGGACTGGCTTACAGGTTCAGAAGTTCAGTCCAGTATCATAAGGGTGGGGGCATGTCAGAGACCAGACAGGCATGATGCAGGAGGGGCTGAGAGTTCTGGAT
>NC_046163.1:15815545-15833757 GCF_011064425.1 Rattus rattus | reverse complement strand
TCTGCTTTTCACTACCTCAAAACCCACTAGAATGCACACAATGAGGGCTTTTATTTAAAATGGTCTATTGGAGTAATAGTTGGCAGTTAATTAGAGCACTCAACGGCCAAAGGCTCTCTTAACAAAATTTTCAGTTTCTCTGCTCTAATAACTGATCGAGCCAAGAGCCTCAGTCACAAGGGGAGCAGCTCTGCAATAATTTCTCCATCCTCAATACAGGGTAATTTAATGTTGGAGTTGCCCTCACTCGAAAATAATGGCTTGGGGGAAACTGTTGTTTTAAGTACCATTTTAGTATGTTTCTACCTGATATTTTATTTTGATAAAGTTAAAGGGAAATAAATACTCCCCAGCTTGGAGAGTTCTGTGAAACAGCACATCTGTGCACCAAATCCTTTCAGCTCCGGGCTCATCACCGTCTTAGGGCTTTTCCGAATTCAGCCCGAAGTGGGATGAGACTCAAAGCTCTGGGGGGAAGGAAATCTACAGAAAAAGCTCATGAGATGTTTTGTGGATATTCCCGTCTCCAAAGGTGATCTGTCTGATGCATTTGATTTACAAATCAGAGAGAACATTAAACAAAGGAGTCTAAACACAAATTAATTGACTAATCGGGAATTCTCACTAGTTTACAATCTGGGTTAGGAGTACACCACCAAAGAAAGTCAACAATTTTGCAAGAGGATGTGAAGGAGGAAACGTGGATAGATTTGATGATTTATTCATGGCTTTCCATGCTTTGGAGGGAGAGAGTCTTGGTTTGTTCAGAAGGGTCTCCAACTCACGGTAACAGGTACGCACCTCCCTGTTCTGACTACGAAAGATGGCTCTCGCCACTGCCCCTCTAAGCCTGCCGAGCACATTTCGACCGTGACTTGCAGACTCTTTCAGAATTCTCCCATTTATTTAAGAGCTTCTCACACAAGCTGACCCTCTCTTCCAGGCATTGTGCTCTTTCTCACGCAGGCATAGGTGTGGATAAGTCCACATCAAATGCCAGTGAATACACACATACTCACTTTCAGAGCAGCGTTTTGATTCTCTGTAGTTGATTAACAACACTAAGTAGTGAGTGAAGTCTCCTGACGGTCATTTTTTTTAAAGCAAGTTCTTAAAATGGTGACTACTTAAAATTCAAAATCATCATTCAGACCCTTCAACATGGCTGGCCTAGCCCAAGTATGGCAGCTCATAGCACTGGGGGTCGGGGAACAGGGACAAACTTCTGGAGTTTCAAGGCCAGCCTGGTTTACACAGTGACTTTCTGGCCTGGTAGGGCTACAAAGTAAGACTCTGCCTCAAAAAGCACCACACAAATGAGCTCACAGGATTTTATAGGCTGTGGTCTCTCTCTTTTATTTTTTTACTGTTTGTGGGTTTCAGACAGGGTTTCTCTGTGTAGCCTTTTCTGTCCTGAAACATACTCTGTAGACCAGGCTGGCCTGGAATTCAGAGATCTGTCTGCCTCTGCCTCCCAAGGGGATTAAAGGTGTGCACCATCACTGCCCAGCGTGTAGCCACCATATTAAGAACAGGAAAGCTTTTCTTAAGATGCGTATAAATTACTCCTTTGGTCACTTCTATGTTTACATCAGTCACCGCCTTGGAAATAAAAGGAACTTGAAGAACTCACTTTGTCAAATATTCCAGATGACATAATTATTTACATAGCCAAGAATGGCCTTGACCATCTGACTCTCCTGCCTATACAGTTTTACGTGGTGCTGGGGTTGGAACCCAGGGCTTCTTACCCTTTTAGATTTGCTGAACTTTGAACTCTGAAGACCAAATGTTTCACCCAGATGCTTTTCAGAACCCACTTTAAAGTCCGCTACAGACCCTCTTAAAGGTACGTGCTTGTGGGTACAATTCTAGCCTTAGATGGAGAAGGCAAGAACAGGCAAAAGAAAACCAAACCAAAGTGTTGAGATTACTCAATACAAAGTGAGTGTCCCTGATTCATAGCTCTAAAATCCTGAAATGCTCCAAAATTGAATTCATGTTTACACTTGGATTCTATCCCTTAAGTATGTATCTCACTATAGGAGTGCAAATATCTCCCAACCCATAAAAAATTGAAGCTCTTTAATGCTAAAGCATTTTAGCCAAGACAACCTACTATGTGATTCTTCTTAAGCACAGAAACATAAAGACCCCAATATGTTTATTATAACCTGCTTAACAATCTCAACACAGAAAACCCAACACTTTTTCTCGGATCACTATGGAAGCTGTGTCTATGTTATTACAGAGTATGAATTCTTTGCTTTAATTTTGTAGTACTGGGGATTTATGCCGGGATCTTGTACCTGCTAGGCATCCCCAGCTGGTGTTTTGGTGTTTGTGTAGAGACAAGGTTTCATCATATAACCTTGACTGGCTTGAACAAGCTCGCTTCACACTGGGATCTACTGGCCCCTGCCCCCACACTACTGGAATCAAAGGTACGTACACTACTTTAAGCCCCCAGCTTGTCTATACACTTGTCTCCAGAGTAAGGGCAGCCTAACTGTACCCAGAATCGACAGTTTAGGTGAAACAGAAGCTGTGAAAGGATTAACGGTTTAATGGTGCTGTCAATACTGCAGGTACTACAGCAAAAATCCATTTAGCCCACGTGCACAAGGTCTTGACAGGCCTCAAGTCAATGGGAATTTGTTTGTTTGTTTTTTGTTACCACCCATCCTAGCTGGCCTAGAACTTATACGTCCTTGTAAACACTGGAATTGGACATGCACTTAGACGTGTATGCCACCAAATAGTGAAAAAACTTTTAATGAAGAAAAACTCAGTGAAGGTGTATGAGGTTGCCAGTCTCTGTGGTCTCCATTTAAATCCCATTAGATGAGAATGCACAATGTTACTCAGTAAGAGTAGATTTCTAGCTTCACTCCTACACATAAGACGTGTCAGCAGACCTGCCACTCAGAAGCAAGGTTATTACTTATAACCTCAGGACCCATCACTTGCTCACACAGGCAGCCCCGAGGCACTGTGAGAGGCCAGGATAGTGGTAAGCACAACGTCTAATAATATTCTTACAGAACATGACAGAGGAAGATACGGCCTGCATCCTTTCCACGAGCTTCCTAAATTGTGTCTGCTTTTGGGGTCCACATGGCTGCTGTCAATCTGCACTTTGTGGGCTGCTGGCCTTTCACCAGGTGGTCTGGCGAGAACTTTCTTCTAACCAAGTCATCAACCCATCGGCCTGTTCTTCTGCACCCAAACACTTAGAAGTAAATCAAGTACTAAACTAAGCACTGGTCCTGTAGGAATACTGGGAGACCTAAGAGGCATAAGATTAATAAATACTCGCTGTTACCACAGAGTAATTGACTTTGGCATGTATGACATTTTTATGGTCCTCTATAATTTTGTAGCTAACTCCTAGATTTGTTTTATTTATTTGTTTTGTTTATTTACAGACAGGGTTTCTCTAAGTAGCCCTGGCTATTCTGAAACTAGTTCTATAGACCAGGTTAGCCTCAAACTCAAGGGGCAGCTGCCTGCCTCTGCCTCTAAGTGACAGGATCAAGGGGGTGGGGTTAACTGCTGTTCTGGCCTGGGAGAAGACAAGACATATAAAATGTCATATCTTACCTATCTGTATTAGTGGAAGAAGGAAAGAAGACGGCCTTTCCAAATCAAGCCAAATCAAGGATTGCAGGTAAAGCTTAGAATGAAGATTTACAATGACCAGGGACACTTAGAGAAAAGGCCATGGTGGGCATGGGCACAAACTGTGTCAAATTTTGCTACAGGACCCAGACTGAAGAATCACATGTTAGGCTAATCCTGTACGTAGCTCAGTAGTGGGGCACTTGCCAGCACAGGCACCGTGTCAGGCAGTTTTTATTCCTATGATAACACACCATGACCATAAGCAAGTTGGGGGTGGGGGTGGGTAAAGTGTTTATTGCATTTTAAACTTCTAGGTAACACTCTATTACTGAGGGAAATTAGGAAAGGAACTCAAGTACGTCAGGAACCTGGAGGCAGGAACTGAAGCAGAACCCACGGAAAAGCACTCTTATGGACTTGCTCCTCCCGGCTTACCCAGTCTGCTAATAGTGCCGGGCCGCTCACTGTCCTAGGCCCTTCCGTATCAATCATTAATCAAGAAAATGTCCCCACTGGCTGGATGCACAAGTGCATGCCTTTAATTCCCCGCAGAGGCAGAGGGGTCTGTCTGGAAGTTTGGAAGGCAGCCTGGTCTACGCAGTCTTAGCTAACACGACTAGAGAGACCTACCAGCAAGTCTAGGGAGAGCATTTTCTCAGCTGGTTTCCTCTTGGCAAATGACTGTAGCATGTGTCAAGTTGGCCAGAAAAACTAATCCGGATGGTGCCATCCCTAGCACTAGGGTGTGGTGTGGTTAAAAACTATTTCGTCATTTTACAAGAGGTCTAAGCCTCTGTCTTGCTTCCTTGAGCTTAGAGCCAATCTGAGAGCCAGGAAAGCACATGGCAGAGAACTACCCTTAGCCAGCCATGTCCCTGATGAATTTGAAGCCTGGTTAGTTTGTATCTTATATGGAAGGCAGTGTTAATCAGACCGGGGAGCTAATCACTGAGGTAACTGAGTGACTGGGTTCTTTCTTGTTTAGGTTTCTCCACAGCTGCAATTCAATAAGCAATGTTGTCCATGGTGATGATCAAACAATAGGTCATGTTCATCTAGTGACAGTCTCCGAGGGACTGACATACACTGTCAAAGGGAGGGTCCTGGTAGCATGGACCCCAGCTGCCTCTTGCCTCTGCAATACACCAACGGGCATTTGCAGAGGAGCCCACCTCTTAGGGTCTTTGTGAAAGGCTTGGATCCAGAGGCATGGATAGACCCGCAGGTGGGTTTAGTTATACTCATTTTCTAGACTGGGAAAAATAATTAGAATAAACCAATGGCCCCTAGAAAGTAGACCTGGGCCTGCTTGTCTTGGATGTTTGGGGCAATGTTGGCCGCTGGAGTGTGTTTCCCTTACAAATGGCTGCCCAAGCTTTCTGTCAGAAACTGAGTCTTAACTCTCATCATCTCTCAGTCCTGGCAGTCTGTCAGCTTTACCTCAAACCTGTATCCTGGATTCACCACCCCTCCTCTTCTCTGTTCTTGGCTAAGGCGCTGTATAAATTCTCCGGAGGCATCTGGGTTTCTTGTACCCTCTCTTACATCTGTAGAGCCCAGTGTCCACCTGAGCAATAATATTTTAGGACAATCTGCTGACAGCACAGCATTGCTTAAATGTCAAGATTTTTTGCTCCATGACCCATCCATGAACCAGATCTTTTCAGATGCTTTTATATACACAGAGCCATTTTCCTCTCTGCCCCTCAACAGCCACTGGACTCCAGCATCTCTTAGAAGTACTGAGTTGGTTCTCAGGGTCTTTTTGCTCTGTCTGTTCTGTGCCTGGACAACATCTTTGTTCACACTAGTTTGTTCTTGCTGTTCAGACCTTAGCTCAAGGGTCATTTCTTCCCCCTGGCCACCTCAGAAGCGGGAGCTGGCTGCGGGACTCCTGCTGTTTGCTCTGTGCACTGACTTGTTCTGGCACTAAACATCTCCCTTGTTAGCTTGTCTATCACCAGTTTCCCTCCCTCTGGCACAGGAGCACCAATGAGAAAAAGACGGTGCCCTTGTTAATCTTGTTAACTACAGTTATGTCCGAGTCTAGAGCAGGACTTGGGGTGCTGTGGGAATTTCATGAGCATGTGTTGAATGATTATGTAATTCAACAGGTCTGGGGCCAGCCCCAGCAGCAAGCAATTTCTAAAAAGCCAGTGTGGTCGCTTTAGGTCCACTGGGCTAGAGACAGCCCCCACCACATGTATGACACTTGGAAAACTAATTTCGGGCCATTCAATAATTGACGATGAAACAAAAATCAATGAGTCACCTTGAGGGTTAAAAGAGAGTTTTCTGGTCAAAAAGAATGCTGTCCTGAAAATAATGTTAATATATGGCATTTCTTTAAATTAAACATGATACAAGGACTAAGACCTCAAATACCTATGTGGCACCAGTAACTAAAATTTGCCTGGAAGGAATCATACTGGAGGGGGGCGGTGCGGATAACAAAAGTAACGTTTGCACTTGCATGCATATACCTTCTGTACAACAACAAAACCTAACCTAAGCAGTTCAGTAAATGCAAGCATAAAATTCAGTTTCAACCATCCTTGGCAACCGGTGGCCCACACCAGTAACTCAGCACTCTTGAGACCCAAGGTAGGAAGACCCCCTGAGCTCCAGACTGAGACCCTGTCTCAAAAACAAACCAAAACACACACCAAAAAAATGACCTGAACAAACAAAACTGTGAAATTATATTAGAAGCGATGTCTAGGAGCGATTTTGCTATCACACGTGTTGAATGACTGTGTAATTCATCAGGTCTGGGGCCAGACCAGTATTTAAGAACCTTACGTTAGAGCAGGGGTAGTGGTGAACATTTAGTCCCAGTGTTTGGGACACAGGCCAGTCCTTTCTACACTGTAAGTTTCAGGACGGCCAGCGGTATGTAGTGAGAAATCAAGAACAACAAAAGCAACTGTCTGTTAATGCCCCTGGGAGACTATGGCCAGTGCACCTTCCAGTATAGGAACTAAGCCACACTCCCTAACGCCACACGGTCGGGACGTCTCTAGTCGTGCACCAGCTGTTCTCTGCCAGCCATACCTGTGTCTCTGCCTTCCCATCTGGCTGCACTCCTACTCTCCCAGACCACTTCCGCCCCTCCTAGGCTGGCTTAGACACCCTCCGAAGGGCTTGTACCGCATCTGGACAAGCTGCCAACTCTGTTTTCATCTTGGTTGGGCTAATGCAGAGTTGCTCAGGGGCTGGCTTGCTGTCTTTGGGATGACATCGCCAGCCTTGCTGCGAGCACAGGATCGTTCGCATGCCGCACGACCAAACCTGAGACTGAGACTGAGACTGTGCTCAAATGCCACCTCTATTGGGAAAGGCCGGTGTTGGGGAATAAATGGAGCCCAGGGGAACTTAGCAGGTGTTCAGTCAAGACTGCTCTTGCTGCTGTCTTCAAACACTTAGCATAGGGATTACCACGCGGTAATTCTATCTGTGTGGTGAATGAGTGAATAAAGGACTTAATACACGGATCAAGCCTGGGTCACACCTACTCACTTGTAGCAGACTCTCAGGGCTAATTTGAGTGTGAGCCAACTTTATGAAAGTGCTCGCCCCTGGTGAGATAAAGGCATAATGTGTGGTTTTAATTCTTATTTACTGTGGCGTGTGTGTGTGTGTGTGTGTGTGTGTGTGTGTGTGTGTGTGTGTGTGTAAATTTAGCATCCATTTGAATGACATCACTCATGCCAGGCTACGCTAAACATATACTGAAAAAAAAATTTTTTTTCCTATTTCTAGTTAGCTCTCAGCTACCACGGAACATCAACATTTTAAAAGGCGTATCATCTCCCAAATGGAGCCAGGACGATTGTTTTCACTGCAAACAGCTAATGTGTTTGAATCTACCTTAAACAGCAATATTCTTTTCCAGCATCTTCCCATCCTTAATTCCATGCCAAACAGATTCAGACTTTTTTTTTCCCCCTTCGAAGCTGGAGTAAGAATCAATTAAAGAACGTAATGATCTGTTAACTAGCTAATACAGCAGTTAACATTAAGGGCATCTCAAACCTCGGCGTTTTTAGCAGCAGAGCAGTTCTTTCATTTGCAATGTAAGATCTATAATTGAAAGAATACCGTGAGAGACGCCTTTCATCAGCTCCGTGAGTTACATTTCCTGCTTTGATAACTATACAAGGAGAATCTAAGGCACTTCAAGCTACCCAATTACATTTGATTAGCGAGTCAAAATAATGTAACAGCTTTTCATCACCCAAAGGAAAACTTTTGAAGAATTCTGTTGCCAGCGCTTCTGCACAAACACTAATCTATATCATTATTTTTTTACAAGGGAAATGTAATATTTAGCAAGTTTTTTTTAATTAGGCAGTAAGCAAAGTCTTGTATTCATCTCAACTTTAGATCACACAAGCAAGACCATGAAGAGATGCGCGGGGCAAGGAAGCTTGGATAGATTTCAGAGACCACAGGATACAGTAGTCAAAATAAAACAACATGCCTTTAACACCCAATAAGCCTGAAAACAGGATATATGCACATAAAACATGGAAGCAGAATTAGCTGGGACCCCGCCCCCCAAACCTACATATGCACGACATCATCATCCACTAGCAAATAAAGGTGAAGAAGATACCTGGACAAAAGACACCAGCAGTGCAAGCTAAGTAATCACTGAGAACATATATTCTGAGGTATAAATATATATTTTACACTGAGGGTAAGATACTTGCTTAATAGTAAATGAAGGGGCTGGGTCTAGCACTCATGAGGTCTTGGGAGGACAGATAGAGAAGTGGAGGGGAGGGAGGGAGGGAAGAAAGAAAGGAAGGGAGAGAGGAAGGAAAAAAACAGAGACAGAGACATTCAGGCAGACAGACAGGCAGGCAGGCAGAGGAGAGGAGAGAAGAGAAGAGGAGAGAGGAGAGGGAGAAGAGGAAGTAGGGAGGGAGGGAAAAGAAGAGAGGAAGGAGAAAAGCCAGAAAGTAGGAGGCTGGCTTCAAACTCCCATGACCCTCCTGCCTTTTGCTCCCGCGGCTGTACCATACTTAGCCAAACATGGATTTGATATCTAAGACATTTCCTTTCCATAAAATATTTTCAATTTAACCTTTAATCCTAGCACTTGATCTCTGGGGTTTAAGGCTGTCCTGGTTTACACAATTCCAGGCTAGCCAGATGTATATAGTAAAATCCCCGTCTCAAAAAGAAAGAAAAAGCTTTCAACTCATTTCATCTACTTCTCTGGGATAAAAGGCACTTCCTGGAACATGGCCCCGCTGTGGACTTTTAAGCCAACATAAGGCCAGTTTCTCCTAGGCTGTGAGCAGGTGAACATGAAGAATAGACACCGAGACTGAACTCTGCCTGTGGCCCTCTTGTTCACAGTGAAGGGCGTGTTTTAGACCAGTGGTTCTCTACCTTCCTAATGCTGCGTCAGTTCATCAGTATTGTGGTGACCCCAGCCACAAAATTATTTCATTGCTACTTCCTATCTGTAAGTTTTCTATTGATATGAATCGTAATGTAGATATCTGATATGCCAGATATCTGATGTTTGGACCTCAGGGGCTCACAATACACAGGTGGAAAACCACAGATGAATTATATTTATATAAAGGAAGAGCTTTGTACAAAATCGGAGCTGGATCAAAATTGGGTGCAAAGTTAATCCTCAGTGACACACAGCCCAAGGGGACATCTTTCAGTCTCCAGGGCAATGTGCTCTCTGAGAGGAGCCAACAGCCCAACAGCCCTGTGGACTTTAGACTTCTCATTTCTCTCCCAAAGTCTTTGGCTATCTATTCCTCTAGACCATACCTGAAGAACTCAGGCTGGAAGTGGTACCGTGTTAGAGAACTCTCACTTAGCCCTTAGGAGACTCTGGGCTCAAACCCCAACACTGCCATCATGGTAGGCGACTCATACGGCATGTGACAATGAAAGAACAGACAGCCATCTGTAGGACTGGATAGACATGTAGCTAAGAGAACAACGTTGGAACCTGTTGCTGTACATGGAACGGAAACCCGCTGCTGTTTGAAAATAAGAGCGCCATTTTCTTAGCACACAAAGTGATGAGCTTTTATGTACCTGTCATTCTACTTTGCTCTTACCTGTCCATCCCCTAGAAGTCACTTTCCTATGAGTGGCATGGACCCATCTTTAACACCCTGCCAGACCTGGTACCCACTTTTCTCTCATCAGTGGAAATGCATAGGAACCAGGAGTCTACTGCACCCTCTATGGACAATGACACAGTGGAAGATGTGGAAGGAAGGTCTATCTATTGCAAGGTGTAGCAGGCCTCTGGGACTATCTACTCAACTCTCATGTCCTGTCAACCTCAAGAGACTTCCCTCCTCCACTCTCCACCCAAAAGGTGAGAGTACGCAGAGCCAAGGGCAGGGGCCAGAAACCATTAGGTCCCCTATCCTGTACAGTGGGGATAAAGGAAGCCCCAGACCCCAAGATCCTAAGGCAACATAAAAAATAAATAAAGGAAGCTGAAGAGGAAGGAAGAAAGGGTTTGGATGGCTAAGAGAGTGAAATGGTACAGACCAGGCTAGAAGCCCAGGCAGTCAGCAAGGGCTTCTGACCTCCTGGCTACCCACACTCAGTCTGGCATGAGACTGACCTAGAATCAGGTTTTAGTATCAGACACTGGAGAAGCAGCCAAAATGCTGGAGGAAGTGATAGGCTGTCTGTCCTTGTGTCTGACTGGGGGTGGTGTTCTTGAGTTAGAGATGGATGGATGTCCGTAACTCAAAGAATAGTTTAAACGCCCAATTTCCATGCAGCCATTCTGTAAGTGGATGTTGATCTACTTTCCAAGCTGCGGAAGAGCAAGTTGGAGCAAAGTCACTCTTTCGTTATCCCAGGATAATTGGATCTATTGCACTTTGCAGGTTCAGGGAACAAAGTCCTTCAACAGTGGGTGTCAAGTGTGAGTCATGGTTGCTGGTTTCTAGTCTGCTACCCATGGATATATACAGCACACAGGGACCCAGGGTCTCAAAGACAGGGACTCTCATTCCTCCCCCAACCCCCAAGGAACTCATATTAGCAGGTAGGCAATCCAGGGAGAAGCTAGTTAAGTATGTACCCTGCTGGGCAGGCCAAGCCTTGGACGAAGCAAGGACACTCACTAATTGTTATCAGCAGGCAGGCATGAACTACTTCTGAGTAGACAAACTGACAAAACCATTTCTACTGCCTATTCTGTGAGGAAATAGTACTGGCCCTGAGAGGCTGGAGAGGGAAGAGAAAGCCCACCCAGGTATTCTTGAATTTAAGGGCCGCCACCCTGCTACTCCACACCTGGAACCCTCTCTGTGCCCACAGGTGTGGACCAGTTTACAAGAAAAGCCGTCTCCAGAACAGGCCCCTGTTCTCCATGCAGACACCTGTCTGTTCTGTGCAAGTGTAGTGTACGGCTCTACACTCAATTTCCTACAATGAGCTCCCTTACATTGGAAGAAAACTAAAGGGCAATGAATTTCCATATCCTTGAGTCATGTGACAATCAATGGTAACAGTCAGGATACATTCCAGTTACATTCTACAATGGTAACAGACAGGATACATTCTACAGTTTATGAAGGACTTCATACAGTTTCCTCTTAACAGCACTACTCAAGTTTTAACTATGTATCGGCATCAGTCTTAAGGCCTTGGGTCTTAATGTCCTTGTCTAAACCAGTAGTTCTCAACCTTCCTAAAAGGCTTTGAGCCTTTGATACAGCCTGGTGTTGTGGTGACCCCAAACCATAAAATGATTTTGTTGCCATGTCATGACTGTTACTGCCACACCAGGCCTTGTGGGGTCTTCTAGTCCATTCCTTCCTTCTGTCCCCCACTGCTCCCATTCTCCGGGAACCTCCAAGCCAATTCAGTGGACCATGCCAATTTTACCAACACATTCTTTTGACCAAAAGGACTGTTTAAAAAAACAACAACAACAACAACAAAAAAAAAAAACCCCAAATGAACAGATTTGGGTCTGAAAAGACACTGGTTAAAGCAGGGCTGCCCTTATGAGCCCCAGTTTGTGATTAAACTCCTGGTCCCCTGTCTCGGGCTTCCAGGTGCTGGCATTCATTACATGAGCTACCGTGAACTCCTATCACTATGACTAGTAATCTTAGGAGTGTGTTGAGGAACGGATGTGTCCTCTAGAATTAGCATCTTATGCAAACTGTGACCCAAACTTAGTTCTGTTTCTCTCTGAACAGAAAGAAACTATAGGAAATGGGCATGGTAGGAGTCTGGAGGGGTAGACTAGGTAGATAGGGATTCCAACACTTGAGAGGCAGAGGCAAGAGAAGGAGATAGGCTGGTTTAAGATAGTGTTCAAGGTTGAGGCCCACCTGAGCACCGTGAGTTCCTCTCTCAAGAAACTAAAGAAAAAGGCAGGTATTGTGTGTGATACTTCACCATGGGAAAAGGTCTATAAGCTGTCAACCTTGTGCTGTCTATAATGTGGACCCAATAAAAAAGTGCTCTTTACTACCTGACCTCGGGAAAACCATCCTGATCTCATCCCCCACAGGCCACACACCCCTGACAATAGCCTACCCTGTTACTCTTAGATTTCTCAGCTGTGACCTCCACACTGAGGATCTATCTCCCCACACTCAAGTAGACTGCATATAGACTAGAAGGAATTTGTTGGTTGTGCAAATAAAGCCATTGAGAAGATAGGATGTTGGCTTCAGAACTGGGACTTTCTTTTTCTTAAATGCGAAATGCTGGCTTTCAAGGAAGGCCTTGTGCCTATGATTATGGCTAGTTTGATGGGCTGTGCGGACTCCCAATCTCTACAAGCTCAGGAGGTTACATGGAACTTGCAGCTTGCAAAACAAAGCAATTTAATCTCTCAATCTCTCTCTCTCTCTCTCTCTCTCTCTCTCTCTCTCTCTCTGTGTGTGTGTGTGTGTGTGTGTGTGTGTGTGTGTGCTATTTTGTTTTTGAGACAGGGTCTCTCCGTGTAGCCCTAGCTATCCTGGAATTCACTATGTACATCAGGCTAGCCTTGAACTCAGAGATCCACCTGAATTACCCCACATCTGGCCTTAACTTATTTAAAAGTAAGAATCATTAAGAAAAGCAGATCAGGGTGGGGTCAAGAAGGGAGTTTGCTAAAACAGGGTTACAGGGAATGTGTATTATCGTAGAATTGCTCATGCGTCTATACCCTAAGACTGATAAGCCCTAAGGAGGGGATGTTAAGTTTTATTTTAATAAAAATAAGTTACCAGCGTACGGAAGCTTCAATGTGCCTTTTGTTTTGTTCTTGTTTTGTGAGACCAGGTTTTGCTATGTAAGCAAGCTGACCTATAGCTCACAATCCTCTTGCTTCAGATACGTTAGTGCTGGGATTATAGATGTGTACCATTGTGCCTGACAGCCTGTGGCACTGTCATGGCATCCCTGAGGAACACAGGTGTAGAGGCTAGCAATGGGGCTCACCAGGTTAAAGGTGCCTGCCATCTTAACAGCCTACCGCCCCAGTACGGGGCCCACATGATAGAAGCGGAATGATTCCTGAAAGCCGCTGCGTACTCCCATGTGTGCGCACACAAAGTAGCTTTTACAGATTCAGAAATACAAAGATGAACACCATCCCTCACCACCGTCCGATGGGCATGCTCAGTTGTCCCACCAACCAACAGACCAGAGCACAAACTCCCCACAGCATAAAGCAGTGCTAAGAGCTGACCCCTTCGGTCTACAGTGAAAAGCGAAACACAGGTATTCATGCACGCACGGCACGCACGGCACGCACGGCACGCACGGCACGCCCCACTGAAGCCTTGTTTCCAATCTTCCCGGAAGCTGAATTCCAACCAAAACAGATTGATCTGAAAGGCAGGATGCCATCCGGGCTGGCTTCCTAACTCTCCCTCTTCACAAACACGGAAGAAAATATCTCTGTTCAACTCTAGGAAGGAAGCCAGTCTCCCCTCTGCCTTGGAGGATTCCCACTGTGAATCTGGATAGGATGTTATTTATTGTATTGGCTTTTGCTGTTTTGAAGAGCAACTAGCAGTAAAAGTTTTCGTTTAATTGACTTTGAGAAATTTGATAGGAAAAT
The DNA here is from genome assembly GCF_011064425.1 of Rattus rattus. Lineage (NCBI taxonomy): Eukaryota > Metazoa > Chordata > Mammalia > Rodentia > Muridae > Rattus > Rattus rattus. The sequence continues at coordinate 15,820,055 of NC_046163.1, read as the reverse complement.
TAAGATTTCTTTGCCACCTTATTAATCTCTTTCTCAGATTAGCTCCGCTGTACCCAGAGAAGTGAAAACAAAGGCAGATAGGTAGGGGAACTGTGTACCTAAGGTCCTGGAACCTGGATGATTTCCAGTAGGGACTGTAGCAGTCCTGACTCCAATAGCCAGGCAAAGGCAGAAAGCCAAGTGAGAGGTAGAATGGGGAAAGACACTAGGCGGGCTCGTATGTATCCCTCCATCTATCCATCCATCCATCCATCCATCTATCCATCCATCCATCCATCCATCCGTGTATGCACACAAACAGCGCGGGGGGGGGCACGCACGCGCGCGTGCACACACACACACACACACACACACACACACACACACACACACGGGGTAGGGGTGGGGTGGCAAGGAGAGAGGGGAGGAACTAACCTCAGTAAAGAACTGGGGATGGAAAGATGGCTCCCTGATGGAAAGCACTTCACGCAGAGGACCCAGCACTTACCTCAGGTGGTTCACAACCACCTCTAACTCCACCTCTAGACCCCTTCTGGCCTGAGTGCAACTGTATTCAAGTGTTCCTCTCCTCACACAGGCACACGCATGAATAAACACTGTCTACGTTAACATGAATCTTTTAAACGTTTCTAAAATTGGGACAGCTGCAAATGCAAGTGTACTGGTTGGGAATGGTGACCTTTGACCTGTGGTCTGGTATTCTGGTATGGTGGCCATACACAGCACCTGGGAGGCAGGTGAATCTCTATGAGGCTGAGGCCAGCCTGATCTACAGAGCCAGGGCTACATAGTGACACCCGCCCCCATCCAAAAAAGGGGGGACTGCGGGATAAATGTTAAAAATAAATGCAACCCTGCTTAGAAATTCTGAAATGGATCAGAAAAAAAAAAAAAAAAAAAAAAAAAAGAAATCTTAGCCCGGGCCTTTGCTGTTTTGATTTAGAGAAAACCACACTAAAACCCTGCCTTCGACATGACTGAATTCCTTTGACACAAACTCCCCAAGTCTCTGAGACCTCTTTTCCACAGAAACGCTAGTTACGAGTTTCAGTCAGGATTAATTTAGACTTTCTTCTTCCTACATGTATCAGAATCATTCATGGAGGGGAAGTTCTTCTGTATCCATTCCCAGAATCCTCCAAGGACGTCTGGTCTCATTAAAAGATCAAATAGATACTCCAGATTCGTTAGCTGTTTAACAAAGTGGGAATTATTTTCTCACTGTACTCATGGTTATGACATGGAGATTACTGAAGTCGCAGGTGATGTAGGTAACGGGAAACGGAGCATCTTCCTTCTCTGGGGAAGACAGCGGGGCATGAGGATGTTACATTCACCATGAACATAGCAAGTTCAGAGGGTTGTGAGCTGGATTCTAATCCTCTTTTCTCTTTCTGCCCATCTTCTCCAGGAGAAGGAATGCACTCCACATATACCTTGCCTCCAAGCTGAGAGGGCAGAAAGAATCAGGTCTGGCCATCTGCCTGGCATGGACACGTGGAATCACCGGGCCTGAGTGCTATGGAGTGCGTGCGTGCTGAGTCTTTGCAAGGCCCAGAAGCACTAGTCAGTAGATCTCCATGAAATGGTTCCCTGGTGGCTGAAAAGAATTATTGAGGCTTTCTACAGTGAGTCATTCCCTCCCCGGGGTCGTCTGGGCTCAGGGAAAACCTGTCTTGCTGATTATGAGTGATTTAATGGCAGTGGAGATGGACTTCTGAGAACTTAGAGGTCCGCTTTAGCTTTCCTGGCAAAGGTCTGTGCTCTGGGAGTCAAAGGTCATGGTGCTTGTGTGCCTATGTCAGTTGTCTGTCTCTGTGTGTGTGTGTGTGTTGTGTGTGTGTGTGTGTGTGTGTGTGTGTGTGTGTGTGTGTGCGCTGGCTGGGTGCATGCAGACTGAGGAGAGATACACCATTAAGTCTAATTTTTTTTTTTTTCTTTTTTTTTCTTTTTTCCTGGAGCTGGGGACCGAACCCAGGGCCTTGGGCTTGTTAGGCAAGCGCTCTACCACTGAGCTAAATCCCCAACCCCAAGTCTAATTCTTTGACCCTGACTCGGAGCCTCAGTTCTGCTTTCAGTAGGGGCGAGCCACATGCTTCTGCCTCACCTCCCTCATATGAAGAGTCTAGACAGAGTGCCCAGAGATAAAGTGTGTTGCTTCTGATCCCCAGAACCCATGTAAAACGCTGAGTGGGTAACACAGTCAGCCTGCCATGGCAGAGCAGGAAGAAGAGACAGAAAATCTGGAACAAGCTGGCGGGCCAGCCTCACTGTACTGGAATCTGGAGAAAGCCTGCCTGGGTATATAAGTTGGAGATGCATGGAAGAAAATACAGGACCACAAACACTGGTCAACACACACGGACACGGACACGGACACGTGTACATGCACTCATTAAAAAAGAGAAGGAGGGAGGTGGTGAGTGTTTTCTTACCACCTTTGGCTCTGAAACCTAGGCAAAATCTTGCTAGACAAAATCTAGTTAGGCCATGGGGACCGTGGGCTGTGTTTGTGCTCTTTTTCAAAATTGACAAGTGGCAGAATATTGATTTTTCAATGTAGATGCCATTGGTTACGACTGAGGCCCAAGTTGTTTATAAGAATGAGAAACCGTCTGAGGTGTGCATGTGCCCATCCCTTCCCCTTTCACCTTCCAACTGTGTTTTCTATTACTCAACTTTTGATCTCAATGCGGACGCTTTGACTTGAGAGCCGTGATTCCCTTTTCACACACAGCTCACAGATAGGAAGCAAAGTGCTCACAGTCCCTTCGGCTCCCGTAAGTAGCAAAGAAAACCTGTGTCCTCCCCTTTTGACATGGTAGGAAGTGTAACTTGCCCCATGGTGTGATAAAGGGGTTGTTTGCGTAATTCCCTTATTATCTTCCAGGATCTTTCTGTCCTCTAAACGTGCCACTTGATGGACAATTTGCTGTGACACTAACAAGAAAACGAGGAGTGTTCAAAGGTGACGACTCATCTTCCCTAACGAGACTTAAAAGTCGCAACTCCAACACAATGAATGAAGACTATAGACCACAGACACGTCTTCTAGCCCAAGCCAGAAGAGGCAGTGAGTGGTGACAGGTAGGTGACAGCCAAGTAGACAGACCACAAAAACCTTCCCTGGAGCAATATCTTCTTGAACTGCGGGTCATGTGTGATTAGTGGGTCATGAAATCAACTTATGGGTCATGACCAGAATCAAAAGCAAAATAAAGCGTGAAATAGATAAGACAGAAGCAGAATAAAGTCCTAGAGTAAGTCTATTAAATGTAAATCGATTTATAGGAGACCCGCTTCTGGTCTCTGTGTGTGTGTGTGTGTGTGTGTGTGTGTGTGTGTGTGTGTGTGTGTGTGTGTGTGTGTGTGGATGTGGGATGTGTGAATGTATGAAATGGATGTGAATGATGTGTGTGTGTCTGTGTCTGTGTGTATCTATGAATGTATGAGATGTGTGTCTATGTGAATGTATAGATGTGTCTGTGTGTGAATGTATGAGGTGTGTGTGTGTCTGTGTGTATCTGTGTGTCAATGTAGGAGATGTATGTGTGTCTGTATGTGTGTGTGTAAATGTATGAGATGTGTGTGTATGTGTATGAATGTATGATGTGTGTATGTATGTGTGTGTGTATGTGTGGTGTGATGTGTGTGTGAATGTATGAAATGTGTATGTGTGGTGTGATGTGGTGTATGTGAATGTATGAAATGTGTGTGTATGATGTGTGTGTGTGCATGTGTGTGCACATGACAACTGTGTGTGAGATGTGTTTGGTATGCCATGCCAATGAGTATTTCCCATTGTGAGTCATGCTTTAAGCTTTGCAAACTCGATCCCCCTGGAGGTGTCTTGTGCTAAATTCAGAGGACTTGCTCTGTTCTTTGACAAAGTAAATTTATACACAAGCAGAAATTCTTTCACAACAATGCTTAAGCGACCCTTAAGTTACTTAGTTCTACTGTTGGTTCTCCTGAGTGGGCCCAGCTTTTCTGTCCCTACCTGGTACCCTGGGGATTTTCCATTCTTACTTTTCAACTTTCTCCCTATGATGACAGCCTGCCAAGCACACATTAAACAACATGGTAAATATGTCAACGCCCTATTGCAAACCACGACATTGACATTTCAAGCACATTTAAGCCCATGCCATTGGAAAGAATAGCACTCCAGAATTTAGCTGAAAGGGAAGGACATTCAAAAAACATCCAGCATTCTCTAAGTCTAACCTGTAACCAGAACCATGTATGTACCTTGTAGCATTTTCTTTTGTGCACACACACAACCATTATTTTGTGGTTGATTTTTAAAACATACATCTCTTCAGCTGTCTTTCTAAAAGAAATTTTATCTTTTGAGGTTTTTTTTTTTTTTTTGAGACAGGGTCTCATTCTGTAACCCAGGCTAGCCTAGAACTCACCGTGTGAATAACCTGGCTGGCCCTGAACTCAGAGCAAGCCTCTTTTCCCAACCTGGAGAGTGTTAGGATTACGAGCTTATGCCCCCACGACA